>NC_133536.1:142902824-143202824 GCF_048544455.1 Silene latifolia
ACGGTAGCCAGTTGTTGCTTCGACTGGACCGACACCTTTCCTACCGTGCTCACGAGGGCATGGTGACTCACGTTCCCCGGTTGAAATTTGTCATTCATTTTTGAAGTGTCGAGCCTAAATAGGCATTCTGACGTTGTTTGTTTTTGATTTCAGGAGATCGGCACCATGAGGACTTTCTCGGGCTTTTCTACCTGCTTAGGCCTCTACGACGTTCTCCGAGCTGGGTCGAAGGTGTTGATAGAGAGGTCGGCTTTTGGTCCGTTGGTGGCCGCTTGGCGGGACATTCACGGGTCCTCGATTAGGTCGAACCTGTGTTTGATCCGCGCCATGTTGGACCGGTACTGGGATACGACGTCGTCGTTCCACATGGAGTTTGGGGAGGTCGGCGTGACTCTAGAAGACTTTGCCATGGTGTCCGGCCTTCCCTGTGGCGAGCTGCCCATTGAGTTTACCACGACTCCGGAGAGAGTGTCCTCTCCTGCGGTCACTGCTTTGATCGGTACTGGTTTGCCGGAGCCTTCCGACGTCACTCCGTACCTGATTGCGAGTTCGTACGTGAAGGACCTCTTCACTGAGAGGGTGGCAGGTGTTGCTCCGGCGCCGTTAGCGAGTCCGGAGGATGAGGTTGAGGCCGACGAGAAGGAGGCGCGGCTGTGGTTGTGGTACTTCTTGGGTGCCACGTACTTTGGCGACAAGGGCGAGCGCTTGTCGACCAAGGTGCTTCCTCTCCTTGCCGACCTTGACGCTTTGGGTCGGTTTGACTGAGTTACGCCGGCTTTGGCGAGTTTTACCCGGTACTTGCACGCGGCGGTGCGTCCGGAGACAGTGGGAGCGGGTAGTGCTCCTGCTCTGGTTGGTCCCGGCCTCATCTTTGAGGTACGAGCGTTTTTTTTGTGGTAGTTTTTTTTATTTTGATTTTGATTTTGTCTTTGGCAATTTTTTGAGAAATTGGCTAATTTGTGTTTGCTGTGTCTGATTACAGGCTTGGTTGTATGCTTACTTCACTCCTCTGCATCCGGGGACTACAGACGGTGTTCCCTCGGCTTACCCTGCTGTGAGGGGTTGGACGGTTGGTCGGAAGAAGTCGACTAAGTCGACTTACGAGGACTGCAGGCGTCGCGTGAACAAGCTTCGGGTTGCTGATGTAAGTTTCTGCTTTCCCTTCTCCTTTATAGCGGTAGCTAGAGATAGGATGATTAGGTAGCTTAGAAAGCCCCCAGTTAGCTGAGTAGCTTTGTTTCGAGTGCAGTTTGTTGGGCGGCCTTGGGAGCACTACACGGGTGTGCCGGCTGCTGTCACGGAGCGTTTGCGACCTCGCAGCTCCCTGCGCCTGTACTTGGAGACGGCGATTGAGCCGGTTTAGTACTTGGGCGAGCGCCTTGTTCGCCAGTGCCTTACCGAGACTTTCGTCGTGTCGGTTGACCCGCCTGGGGTGTTGTTCCAGGAGTCGACTCCTGATGAGGTTGAGGAGCACCTTCACGGTCGAGGAGGTGAGGAGTTGTTGCTGCGGGACGCCGACTACGACACCTTCCGGTTGTCGAGGCTTTCTTGGTACCCGATCGAGGTATGTTTTCCTCTTTTCTTTGTTTTCATTGGCTCCCTTGATAGGAGGGTTTGTCATTTTTGATGTGGATCCAAATGGCGGAGTCGACCATTGTGATGAGGACTCGGCCCCGACTTTCCCGACGGAGACCACTTTTCAGGGGGCCGAGTGGCGAGGAGCTTCATTGCGCTTACGGAGCCCGCAGGGGCCGAGGTGGCCAATGCGGCATGGAGTGGAGGTTGACTGCCGAGGGTGAGTTCCCGACTTGAACACTTTCTCCAATTATACTTTGCCTTGTATTGAAGGACATTTTTGTTTTGTAGGTGACAACCGTTAGTCACCGAACTTGTGGCGGATGGCTAACCGGAGAGCGTTTGTCTTTGGTGACTTGGCTACGAGGGAGGCTCGGCTTTCTCAGGTACGTTTTGTGTGTTGGTTTTGTATATTTGGTGTTGTATTTCACGTTTTTAGATCTTGAGGATCTGTTATTGTGTTTGGCAAGGCACAGCGGATCCGGTGGAGCTTGCTCGGGTCCGTGCTGAGTTAGAGGCAGCCAAGTCGATGATCGAGGCCCAGGGGTTGGGGATTACCCGTCGAGACCAGGAGTTGAGGCGTCACGAGGACGAGCTGCGGAGTCGAGACGCGGAGATTGCCTCTCTGAAGGCTCAGTTGGCTGCAGCGGAGGAGCTTCACGTCGAGATGGAGCGTGAGACGCTGGAGAGTTCCCCGGAGAGGGAGTCTGAGCTGGTGGTGGTGTCTGCGTTGGCGGCGACTCCTAGTGAGGCCAGGACTGGTCCGACGGGAGACGTCGAGTAGTTGTTGTAGTTTGTCCGTGTCTTGGACTCTTGTCTGTACATATTTACATTTTGCGTGAGGCGGTTTGTATATATGTGTTTTTGGATTGTGGCTTATTTCGTGATTTTGGCTTTTTTTGTGTTGTGTTTCGGAGGAGCGTTGTTGGCCGTCGATTCTCCTTTTTCTTTGCACCAGTTCCTGCATCGTTAGTGTAGAAAACAGGCAACAGATAGCATATACGCATAAACGTAAACACGTAGAAGCATTTGATCACGTAAAGCATTTGTTTGAAAATCAAAAATAACCAAGATGACTTGAAGTTAAAATTGAAATTTTGAAAATTCCGTGACAAAATCGCCACGTTCGGAATTCAAAAGGAATTGATTTGAAAATTTGAGCAATTAACTCGTGTCGTGAATTAAATTGCATCGAAAATTTTTGAAAATGACTCGAAAAATATAGAAACTCAAACCGTCAGGAAAGAATTTTTAGAAAAGGATTTTTGCGAGTGTATTTGGCTTTTGAGGTCAAGACTCGAATTTGTGAGTGCTTTAATTTTGGAGGAAGATTGATGTCGTGTTATCAATTTTCGATTTTGATTTTTGATTTGCGAAAAGGCGCGAAATTTTCGGAATTTCGACTGACATGGAAATGATTCATCGCGGATCGGGGCGACTAGCCCTTCCCCCTTTTAAAAAAGAAAGAAAAATCCGTATGTTTAAAGCTGCGTCATGGAAACCATGTCGGATTTCGTAAAACGCGAAAACAAGGAAATGTGAGTGTGAAGAAACACAAAATTTCCCGGATCATCCCGAAGAGGCGCGAGGTTCCTGGCGGGATGTTTGAGGTGTCAGGAGAAAAACACATGTTGAAAGAGACAAGTCAACAACGGGAATCCTGGAGAAACCTCAAAGAGGCGCGAGCTGCTCGGCGATGGAAGCCGGCTCTCCTCTTTTTCTGAAAAACGCGCTGATCATTTTGTATAAATAGGGACGTTTGTGCTTCATTGTTTCAAAGATCCGAAACACAAAAACATCTCCACAAAACCTCTTCTTCTTCCACAAAAATATTTCATGGATGCTTTCGAGAATGCATTGCGACAATGGTGCCGGGATTTGTCGCCTCCCGAGAAGTATCAACTCGATTGCATGGGAGTTGGTCAATTGTTGGTGCTTCGTCAAGTCAAGGTGCAACCTTCGTTTCTTGAAGCATGTTCTCGGTTTTGGGATTCGAAACATCATGTTTTCGTTTTCCGAAAGACGAGAGCTTTGTCCTCTTCCGAAGAAGTTGGAGCCATTGGTGGGTGGCGGGTTGTGCTCCTGCTTCCTCCGACTCGGTTGTGCTACAAGGAGAAATTCCGTTCCATGTTGAGCTTATCAACAAGCCAAGTCAACTTTCTTCTTGCTCCACATGGTGTGGATATGTTGGCTCTTATTAACATCTTCTCGAATCGGTTAGATGCTAATGTCTCGGAGGTTGCTAGGAGAAGGGCTCTTGCATTTTGCCTTGTCCATGTGTACCTCTTTGTTGATGTCTTGAAGAAGGAGGGGCCGAGATGCCATGGTAGCATGACCCCTATCCATGTGATTGAGCAAATGGAGCATGGTAGAGATCCATCGTGGTTGGTGCTTGGAGAGATTATCCAAGCTTTGGACAAAGAAGGCTCTTGTGGAGAAGCTCCCTCTTTTGGATCGCCAAGGATCCTCCAAGTGTGGCTATTGGAGAGGCTAAGGTATGTAGAGCCTCCGGATAGTTTTTCTTCCACCGAGGCCTATTGGGCCGCAAGATTGGCGGAGGAGGGTGGTTCTCATATCCGTTGGGTGGTGCCGTGGTGGCACTTGAGGTCCTTCACGGGGTTGCCCGCTTCGGGTGCTAATCCTCGTTCTTTGGTGGTGGCGGGCTTGAAGGTTGTTTCCTTCATTTATCCCGAAAGGCTCATGAGGCAAATGGGGCGTCAACAAAAGGTGCCCGCTCAAGATACTCTTGTCCAAGAAAATGTTTTTCGGAATTCCGAGCTCGTGGAATTCTTTGAAAGGTGGTGGGCCACTCGGCCACTTTGGGAGGTATCAAACCCCGTTGCCACGACATGGGTGACTCCCGCTTATGTCAAGTGGTCACGTGCTCCGTCCTTGGAAGAGAGGTCCGAGTTTCGTAAGGACGAGGTTGTCGACTTGAAGTATCGAGAGGTTGGCAAGGCCAACCGTGCCTTCTTCGAAGAGTATGTTGATGGAGCTACTCCCGATGTGATGAGACCACCGAAGAGGAGGAACTCTGGCCCCAAGAACATGGTGGGCCGTGCATTGGCTCGTCTTGGGTCGAACATGGGGTCTTGTGCTAGACCGCAGGCCGTCGCCGTCTTAGATCCGTTTAGGATCCGTTCCGAGGAGGAAGTCCATGCTAGGCGGGCCAACAAGAAGAACAAGGGGAAGATGTACTCCGAGGGAAAAGGCAAGGGTAGAATGGAATAGTGAAGACCTCCATTACCCACTTTATTATTATGTTGTATTATTGTTGTAGGTTTTTATTATGTTGTACTAGCTAGTTTTGTGTGTTTTGTGCTAGTTTTACTATGTGAGGTGTGTTAATTGACACCTTAGCTTTGACAAGTTGTAGACTCGTCGAGCTTTATTTGCTGTTGAATTGTAATCCCTCCCACTATTAATTAAATAAGAGGATTGCTCGTGTCGAAAATTGTGAACGCTTGTTTCTTCCATTCGTTTTGTGAAGGCAATTCGATTTGAATCGTCCTAAACATTTGCACTTGGGAAAGTGGTATTTTGTGGAAAGGGAGAAAGGCTCATTTTTGTATTTTTGTGGGAAAGGGAATGGTTTTCCCTTTCTTTTTTTTGATGGGGAGTTGATGCGGGTGATGTTTTTTTTTTATTGTGGGAATGGTTGTATCCTTCTTGTGTAAGAAAGGACTGCCTACGTATCCACCTGAAGAGGTGAAATCAAACCATGATCGTAGTTCAAAATGTTTTGTGAATTTGAATTGGGTTTTGTGGTTGTATCCCTCAAGCATAAGAGGGACTGCCTACGTATTCACCTGAAGAGGTGAAATCAAACCATGCTCGTAGTTCAGGGTTTGGTTTTTGTAGTGCAAATGGACGTTGCCTTTGAAGGATCAAAGGACATTCGAAACGGGCAAGGTGCCGCAGCTTAGACTCGATAAAACATGCAATTTCAAATCAGAACATATTGAGGAACTTGACTTGAAAAGGGTTGAGGTCGGTGTTAGTTGCAAAACTAGGCTAGGTTGTTGGTTGGTAGGGTTCAAGGGTAGTATTTCTTGAGTTGGTCTAGGTTGGTCGAGTTTGTAAAGTCCTCCCCATCTAGGTCACTCAGTCTCACTACGCCCCCCGAAAGTATTTTCTTGACCAGGTATGGCCCGGCCCAGTTGGGTTTGAATTTTCCCCTCGGATCGACGGGTAATGGTGCTCGGACTGACTTGAGGACCAAGTCGCCCTCCCGGATGTTTTGGGGTTTGACCTTCTTGTTGAATGCCCGTTGTATACGTCGTTGGTATAGCTGGACGCTGTGCAAGGCGTTGAGTCGCCGTTCGTCTAGAAGAGTGAGTTGTTGGTACCTTCGACGGGTCCATTCCGCCTCAGGGACTTGACTTTCCAGTAGGATGCGTAGAGATGGGACCTCTAACTCTACCGGTTGAACCGCCTCCATACCGTATGCTAGGTAGAAGGGTGTGGCGCCTGTCGGCGTTCGAATGGAGGTTCGGTATCCCCAGAGTGCGAATGGGAGTTTGCTCGACCAATCGCGGTAGTTGTCTTGCATTTTCTTGATAATGGTGACAAGAGTTTTGTTCGCTGCCTCCACCGCTCCGTTGGTTTGGGGACGGTAAGGGGATGATCAATGTCGTTTGATCTTGTATTTGTCCAGCAGAGCCTGGGTTTCCGCCCAGAAGTGAGAGCCTTGATCGCTGATGATTTTATGGGGTACCCCATATCGGCAGATGAGGTTGTTTTGAATGAACTTGGCCACTTGTTTGGCGGTCAAGACTGCATATGACTGTGCTTCCACCAATTTTGTTGAAGTAGTCGATGGCGACGAGGACGAAGCAATGCCCCTTAGTGCCTACCGGGTTGACTTTCCCGATGATGTCGATGCCCCAGGTTGAGAATGGCCAGGGTGATGTCATGGTGTATAAAAGGGATGGTGGTATTTGTTGTATATTGGCGAAGATTTGGCAATTGTGGCAATGTTTGACGTAGTTACGGCAATCGGCTTCCATGGTTGTCCAGTAGTAACCTAGCCGCATGATTTTCCGTGTAAGCATCATTGCACTCATGTGAGGGCCACATTCTCCGTCGTGAACCTCTCCCATGACTTTCTTGGCTTTGTGATGGTCAATGCAAAGGAGGAGAATTCCTTGGGGTGTTCTTTTGTAGAGTTAATTTTGGTTTATCACGAATTGTGATGCAAGTAAACGGATGGCTCTTTGTCATCTTTGATCAGAGTTGGGAGGGAATTCGTTTTTGGTTTTGTAATTGAGGATGGCTTGGTACCAAGGTTCATCATGGCTTTCCTCGTCGTCGATAATGGCACAAACGTGAGCTGGCTCGCTCCGTCTTTCGACACATAGGGGCATCGATGTCATGTCGTCAGGTATGATGACGAGCGCGGCAAGTTTTGCCAGGGCATCAGCAAATTGATTTTCCTCTCGCGGCAAGTGGAAGTAGTCGACTTGGTCGAAGAACTCGGCCTCTTGATTGATCTTTGCTCGGTAGGGAGCTAAGCTGTCAGATCGGATTTTCCACGATCCGGATACCTGATTGATGATGAGTGAGGAATTGCCATGGACCCTCAATCTCTTGATGCCAAGTGTGATGGCTGCTTGTAGGCCGATGAGACATGCTTCATATTCAGCGGCATTGTTGGTGACGGCGAAGTCTCGCTTGACCGAGATCGGAACATGTTCTCCCTTTGGTGATATTAGAAGGATTCCTACCCCGAAACCTCTCAGATTAGATGCACCATCAAAGTATAGGTCCCATGCGTCGGAGTCGGCACAAAGGATGTCTTCGTCAGGAAGTGACCATGTGTCGGTCGTTGGATCCTCGCTGACGGGATTTTCTGCCAGAAATCAGCGATCGCTTCTTCCTTGATAACCTTGAGGGGTACAAACTTGAGATCGAACTCGGACAAAGATCGTGTCCACCTAGACCACCTTCCGTTTAGTACGGGTTTTTCGAAGATGTATTTTACCGGGTCCATCTTGGAGTAGATGTGGACCGAGTAGCTGAGCATGTAATGCCGCAACTTCTTTGTTGACCATACTAGGGCAAGGCATGTCTTTTCCAGTTGGGTATACCTCGTCTCGTACTCAATGAACTTTTTGCTGATGTAGTAGATGGCTCGCTCCTCGTTGCCAACTGTTTGTGCTAGCATTGCTCCCATGGTCGTGTCGATGTGATCGGTATAGAGATAGAGGAATCCCCGGTTGAGGTGGCATGAGGACGGGAGGTTTGGATAGGATTTCCTTTATCCTGTCGAATGCTTTCTGACAGTCGTCATCCCAATCGGTGTGATCGGAGGCGCGAAGCTTCTTGAATATCGGCTCACAAATCATAGTGAGCTTGGCAATAAACCGGCTGATGTACTGGACCTGACCGAGAAATCCCCGAATCTCCTTCTCGTTCTTAGGCCGAGGCATTTGTTGAAGGGCTTTGATTTTGGTTGGATCAATCTCAATGCCTCTTTTGCTGACGACATGTCCCAAGAGTTTTCCGGAGGTGACCCCGAATGCACACTTCTGAGGATTTAGTCTCATGTTATATTTCCGCAGACGAGCGAAGAATTTACGGAGGGCATTGATGTGGCCGTTCCGTTCTTTTGATTTGACGATCATGTCATCGACATATACCTCTACCTCCTTGTGCATCATATCATGTAGGAGAGTGGTAGCGGTTCTTTGATAGGTTGCTCCAGCGTTGATGAGGCCGAAGGGCATGACCGTGTAGCAATATGTAGCCCACTGTGTAGTGAACGCAGTTTTGTGCATGTCTTCCTCAGCCATTTTAATCTGGTTGTACCCGGCATACCCGTCCATGAAGGATAGGAGAGCATGTTCGGCAGTGTTGTCTACCAGAATGTCAACATGTGGCAAAGGGAAGTCGTCTTTTGGACTCGCCTTGTTCAGATCCCTGAAGTCGACGCAAACCCGGATTCTTCCGTCTTTCTTTGGCACAGGCACAATGTTGGCCACCCAATCCGAGTATTCAGACACTTTGATGAACCCAGCCTTGAACTGTTTATCCACTTCTTCTTTGATTTTTAGGGCCCACTCAGGACGCATCCGGCGTAGCTTCTGTTTCACAGGTTTAGCCCCGGTTTAATGGGTATCCTGTGCTCGCAATTTCTCTGTCAATCCCAGGCATATCTTTGTAAGACCAGGCGAACACGTCCTTGTATTCGTGGAGGAGGTCAATGAACTGTTGTCTTTCCGAGGGATTCAGGGTTGTCCCTATCCTAAGTTCTTGAGGTGTATTGTCGGTTCCTACGTTAATAGGCTCGGTTTCCTCAATGATGGGGGTTCTGGTTTCCCGTTTGTCAAGTTCTTTGGCTAAGTGAGGTGGGTAGTCACTCAAGTCAAATTCCTCATTATCATTCGAATGCATTGCGCTTAAAATGAGACGAGTCATAAGCAAACTTAGCGTTCATTAAGTTGACACGAGCGAAAAGCTCGGAAAGGACAGAACATCTCGTGGTCGATCGGGCGACACGACGGAAGAAGTGGCCCCCGGAACAGCTCCAAGTTGTCACCTTTCATTGGAGTGGGGTGACCTTAGTAGACTCGGCCTCCGAATCACCCACGACTTTGTGATAAAACAGTGGGGGACCTTGACTGGGACTTCCGGAGTGTTAGGAGCTATAAAAGACTCTGACTCCGACTCGGACTCAGACTCGGATCCTTCAGCACTTTCTTCCTTGAACATTGGGCCTTCTCCAGTTGTGATCTTGAGAATGCGGCCTTGGCGATCGATCCACTTGATGGTTTTCCTCCAGCCCTGGGTGGCTTTCTCCGGGTCAGTATCAGAGATCAAGGCGGTTGGATCAAACTGATTGTCTTTCAGGGCGATGTTGATGATGTCCTCATAGTCGAGGCGTTTGACGTTATCTTCCCCGAAGAGTAGTGTGACAGCTTGTCCGTCGAGGCATGGTGACGGCTTGGACTCAGTTGATGCAGCTTCGATGTTGTCGGGGATAAAGTAGCAGTCCTGGAAGACTTCCACTCCCGGGTATCTAGCCTTCGCCACAGAGTCATAGATAGGCTCCGGAAAGCCGTGGTAGAGTTCGGACTCTCCCTCAGGGACGAAGTATCCGTTGAGAGTCAGGTGGTAGGGACGGAGGATAATCCCGTGCTTCTTGCGTTTTCGGATTAGGAGGTTCATCTCCTGGATGTCTTTGTCAGTAGGTTCGTATCCCAGTCCAAAGGGAATGTTGGGGACCTTAGCCTGTTTCAAGGGAGGCAATGGGTCCTTTAGTGGATTGAGCGGCAAACCCGGGAAATAACCCTGGCGCATCATGATACGGTTAATCGTGAGGCTAGCGAACGGGTCACATTCCGAGGTTGTTAGTTCATCAGTTATGGCGTTCACGGCTTGGAAACCCCACATTTCATTGTCGTCCTCCTCAATGGCTTGGGAGGCTACCCCTCTTCTCATGACTGCTTTGATTGGGGAAGCGGGGATCGTGATCGTTTTCCCGTTGAAGGGGACCCTGATCTTTTGGTGAAGCGTTGATGTGACCGCCTTGACGGCGTGAATCCAGGGACGTCCCAGGAGCATGTTGAAGGATGCGTCGATGTCGACCACTTGAAAACTGGTTTGTCTTTCTAGTGGCCCGGTTGCGACGGCTCGAGTGATAAGCCCAGCGACCTTACGACGAGTGACGTCGTAGGCGCGTACTCCTTGGTTTGTTGGGATTAAATCAGATTCCTTGATACCCAGCCTGTGGGCAGTTTTGAGAGGAATGACATTCACGGTGGAACCGTCATCCACGAGGACCATTGGTATGTTCTTTTGGAGGCATTGCACAGTGATGTACAGGGCCAGGTTATGGTTGGCTCCGAACAGGGGGATATCCTCATTGGAGAAGACGACCGGGTTGCTCAGATCAGGGGCATCCCTTGTCATGTGTGCCACTATTTCTTCTGGGGAAGAGGTGGAGGGCACGGTTAATTTTCCCAAGGCCTGCAGCAAGGCCTATCGATGCTCAAAAGACGTTGCGATCAGTTGCCAAATTGATATCTCGGCCTTTGATTTCTGGAGCTGTTTCAGGATTGAGTTCTCAGGAGCCCTTGGTTGAGTGTCCCCCTCCGGGACGATTTGGTCATTCGTCGTTGGAACGACTGCTGGGTTGCTCGGATTCTGATAGGGACATCCAGACCGGGTGAGATGTCCGACTTCCTTCGTCCGCTTCTCCTTTCCTGGGACGACATAGACATCCTTAACATCATCCCGCCATATGCTGTTAATTTCAGGGTCTCGAGGATACCTCGGAGGGGTATTCCTCGGTGGGTAGTTCTTGTGGGGAATATTTTTGTGAGGGCGATTTTTGTGGGGGTAATGTGAGAAGGGTAAGAGAAAGATCCTTCCGGTCCGCTATCCAACCTAGAATACAACTAACTTAACTTATGTCCTCGTTAAGGTAGTCTACTGTTCATAACAAGTATGTTCATTCCAATCTTTCGACCTATGATTGAATTTAACCATATTAACAAGTTTAGAAACGTGCATCAACTAAACGAGTACAATTATATTGTCATAAAATAGTTCTCACAATTTAATCATCTAACCTATTCATAACATCGTCAACTTACTACCATGGCTCCCCTAATCCTGACATAGAGAGAATTAGCTACTCATGATATTAATGATACTAACAATAACAATGATGAATAAACTAGAGGAAGACATAATAGAAAGATTAAAGGAACAATATTGCATAAACTAATAACAATAATTAAACAGAGATTAAGGAACAATTAAGGGCAAAAGGAATTAAATTGAGTATAAAGAGTAGAGAAAGATTATAAAGAGATGAATCCGGCAATAAGAACGAGTTTAACGTAGCAAAGGAGAAAGGAAAACAAAGTGTCTGCTTCAAGAAAATCAATATATATAACTAAAGGAGGCTTTTTTTTCTAATTATACTATTAACATTAGAATTAGGAGATAATTAATTATTTACAATTTTTCTATTATAATTAGGAATATAATTTTCCTATTAGGAATGAGAATTAATTAATTATTTTACGATTTTCCGATTAGAAATAGGAAAGAAAATAACAATTTATTAAGGCTTTTTTTCCTAATTATACTATTAGAATTAGGAGATAATAATTATTTAAATTTTTTCTATTATAATTAGGAATATGATTTACTATTAGAAATGAGAATTAATTAATTATTTTATAATTTTATTATTAGGAACAGGAAATAAATTAATTATCTACAATTTATTAATATTAAAAACTTATTCATTGTATTTGTTCTTTTTTTATTAAATTAGAAGGAAAAAAACTCTTTGATATATTTATAATATCCAATTTTATAACAACTTTCGATTAAAAAAATGAGGCATTATGAGGCTAAAAGGCCCTAGGCCGAACTGGGTAATGACAAATGTGCATGCATAATACGTACTACATGGAATTTACTCATGTATAGAGTAAAATGAACTCTGAAATATGCCCATACATCTTTTATTATTGCTAATGTCATATTTAATTATACATAATACGAAGTTTATTTTTCAAATGTCATATGTATTTCTCCTACTAATTTTAAAGTTATTTCCCTCACAATACACTTCAACTTCTATTCATAATTTATTATATATTATTTACATTCATTTGTCATTATATAAAAGTATATTAATCAAAATTTAAATACGATATTCACAAATTATTGATAAATACAAAGTTTGATATCTATTTTAAGGAGTATTAAAAGATAAATAAAGTTGCTGCTAATTTGCGAGTCGAAATATCATATTATGACAAAAGAGTAAATGTTTTGAAAAAACTTTATTGTGCGATTATTTTACAATTTAAAGTAAAAAATGGTACTACGAGTAATCAAATAGATTTGAATGAGGCTTGAAGGTAAATTAGATACACTTATTATAGAAATATGTATAAGGTTATATTCAATTCAAGCAACGATCAACATTTTAAAAAGTCATGAAAAACACATAAAAGGATAACAGTAATTGTTTCCTAACATAATGAAGACCTTCTCTACCAATCTTTTCTTCTAACAAATTTACATGCATAAAAAACAGTACTATTCAATTATATGGAGCAAACTAATTATTGTTGATACTATATGTTTTCTTTTGTGTAAATTGAGCACATCATCACTATAATTTAGGGAGAGATACGAATTGGGGAAGGGTGAGACATATTCGTCATGCATAAAGCATAATATGATGCTTTAACCACCTTTAGGCAAAAATATAAAAATAAATGAAACCCTAAAAGGGGGTCACGTACTTGCCAACTCTTCTATAGTTCTCTACCACATTAATATTCTCATGAAGTTTATGACATTTATTTCATATTAATAAAAAAAATGATTATACTGCTTCGTACAATTTGTTATTTATAACTTTTAGCTAATTTATTTGAACTTGCTTAAATGAGTATATTTTAAGTGAACAATATTAATTATAAATATGATATAAAGTTTGATATTTAATTTCCTAAGAGATTAAAAAAACTCAATTTTTTATTTCTTACAATATACTAATTAGAGGTCATAATGTAAAACATGAAATTACATCACAATCTACTATTTAAATATGTCGATGATCAACACTCAAAATAGCACATTTGTTATTTAAATAGTGTAAAAACTCTCAAAATGCTAAAAAAAATGCTCAATTTGTCGTTATCAAACAAAACCAAAGTTTCTGCATTTTTTTGTCATGTTCAACATAATCTTTACGGGATGTAAAAATGATGGAGTTCAGAAAAGCGGTTAGTTTTCTGTTAGTTAGATGGACTTTTCAAGAAAGAGATAAAAGCTTTGCATTTTAGACCGTTTTATATGTGAACCGAATAGATTAAGTAGTGGGCTAAAGGTTGTTTCGAGTGGGAATGAGGTTGATTGCGATGAGTTGGTTGATTAAAGTTTTTCCTTACTAGATCTAGAAAGGCGATAATAATTATGAGATAATAAAATTTGAAGAAATAAGAACAATAAAAATGAGATGGAGGTAGTAAGATTTATTTATGCAAAATGAATAAATAGCAAAGTTCGTGTATATATATATAATATTCAAACTTATTCAGTTTACAAATATAGTACCCAAGCACTTGGTTTGAGTTTCTGGAATGAAGGTAAGGGAGGGGACGAGAAAAAGACTAGGAAGGGAAAGGGAGAGAGATAAGAGTGGAGATTGCTTCTTAAACTTTTCTTTGTTGAAATAGAAATAAATTGTCTTCGATAAGGGAGACGAGGATCCATATCATCTGGAGTAAATATTGGTTTTTCATGGAGGTGAATGTGATTTATGACTTCTTAGATGTAAAACGTGGCAGAAAGGTAATGATAGTGATAGTGGATTGGAGGTTGTTCGAAGTAGTAAGAACTAATCACAGTGGCTGATGTTTTATTTTGCGGGTAAATTAGTGGGGTGGAGGGAGGGTGCATTTGTGGAGGGTGATGAGTTTAACGAGGATAATACTGATAATAAATAAGGTTATTTTATCAGCAAAATATTGCTTGCATTAAAACACATAGCTAACATGAATAATAACAAGAAACCTCAAAAGATCATGCTGATAAACTTAATCTTGACCCCATCAATCTAAATTAAAGTAAAATCTTAATTCTAACAACATTGTCGAGAGCAAAGGTTAGTTTCCATTGGATTGTGGATTTTTCTAAAAGTAGGGGTTTAGTTTTTCACTTAGTTGGATAAATTTGAGAGAAGTTTCGAAGACAAGGATCGATCTTTCAAGGGATGAGATTGTTTTAGATTATTTGTCTGAATAGGGAAGAAAAATAGGGGTCTGCGTAAAGGATTTTGTTTCAAATGAGAAGATGGAGGGCAAGACTATTGTTATAGGTGGGGTGTCATAAGCAGCCTCAGCCATGTAGTATTGCGTTGGAATTTGGTACACATACAAAGGTACGTCTATAGTTTGACCAGGAGATATAGAATTTAACTACCTGTAAATGTTTTACGTAACTAACATTTGACCCAACAATGATTAAATTGTGGTTGTTATTCTAAAGAAGGAGATTTGTTGCATCATTGAGTTGATTATGCAATGCAGATGTTATTGTTTCCTTGACCGATTGAAAAATAAACAGATATTAATGAACAAAATCTAAAAACTCTCAGTCCCAAGTATCATATATATAAACTTCATATTGGTTTTATTTTCCTAAAAAAACAACATTGCCGAGAGTAAGGGTTAGTTTCCATTGGATGGTGGATTTTTCAAGATGTAGGGGTTTAGTTTTTCACTTGGTTGGAAAAATTTGATATAAGTTTCGGAGACAAAGATCGATCTTTTAAGGGATGAAATTGTTTTAGATCATGTGTGTGAATAGGGAAGAAAAATAGGGGTTTGCGTGAAAAATTTTATTTCAAATGAGAAGATGGGGGCCAAGACTATTGCTAAGGGGGGGGGCATAAGCAGCCCTAGCCATGTAGTATTGCGTCGGAATTTGGTTCGCATTCAAACGTACTTCTATAGTTTGACCGGGAGATATAATATTCTAACTACCTCTAAATGTTTTTACATAATTACAATTTGATCCAGTAATGATTAAATTATGGTTGTTATTCGAAAGAAGGAGATTTGTTGCATCATTGAGTTGATTTGGCAGAGTAGATATTATTGTTTTCCTTGACCAATTGAAAAACAAACAGGTATTTATGAACAAATTCTAAAAACTATCAGTCCAAGTATCATATATATAAACTTCATATTGGTTTTATTTTACTAAAAAAAAGTATTTTATTAATCAAACACTCTTTTATTCTTATGTCAATATTATGTTAACGGGAATTATTTGTTGGTCATACAGCATATATAAAATCTTAGAGATGACCGATGTACTATATGTCTATATTCCATTTTATTGTGAAATATATCACACATTATTTTAATATCCGTGCAACGCACTGGCAAGAAAACTAGTTAGGGACTGATTAAGAGGGTAAAGTATGATAAAAGATGATGATTTAACCTAATGACGTCTTCCTTATATAGGGAAGAGTTTTTATTAAATAAACTAAGATAATCACGGATTAATAACCCGTGTAAATAAGCAAAGTACTCGATCGAGGCATTTGAGACCTCTCGATCGAGTAATTCTTCAGCAAATCCTCTGGATCAAACAATCAGCACATTCGATCAAGAGCCTCCAGATTAGCACCCTTCGATCGAGTACAGCAGGGACTCGATCGAACATCTTGAACCGTCAAAACCACCCGATCGACCAAAATAGCTCTCGATCGAATGGTTAGCCACTGAAAACAGCTTGAACACGCTTGGTCAGCTTCCAAGGACCTCCTTCACGCTTCCCGAGGCATGGCACTTCCGCTCTAAATCCTCCATATCCATAAATGCATGCTAGGAGGAACGAATGAGGCACGATTTCACCACTTTGAGGTCTGTTCCTACAAATGAGACGAAACAAACAAAAGTAGCCTATTCGGGGCATTTTGCAATACAAAATAACGAGAATGATATAAAAATGCGTGCAATAAGAGGCTAAAAAGACTATATAAATTGCACGTATCAGTAAGCCTCTAGTTTAGACTATCTTGTCTCTTTTGATGATCGCTTAAGAACGCGATAATAAACCTTATTTTTGAAAATAAAAATGCACGTGGCACCGTCGAGGCATGTGGAGCTGTGGAGGATGGCCAGCCGGCTGCAAGCGACGACTGCTGAGGCACTTTCAGGTGGCCCGAGACGGCAGGTATGAACTTCCCTTTCTTTCTTTCTTGATGTGCGTGAACATTTTGGATACTTTTGGGAGATTTGTTTTTCTTATGTTTTGTCATTTATCAACCTTCTTCTTTTTCAGAGGGAGCATGAGCTGGAGGAGTCGCGAGAGGAGACGATCCACCTGTCGAAGGAGCTGGAGGTTCGGGACTCTGACATCGCCATTCTTGAGGCGATGGTGGTAGAGTTGAGGGGTCGTCTGGCTGATCGTCGTAGCTAGACTTGTAGTCTTGTACATTTTTACTTTGCTTTCGGCCGTGAGTGTAATACCCGCCCCGTTAGGGACCCGTTGACTAGTCATTGACTGGCCTTAGACATATGGTAGATCCTTGAAGACCTTTGATACAAATGGACTTAGTACTTGGTGACTTTTAGAAGTGGGGAACTCGATCTAGCGTAGGCTACTCGATTGAGTAGTCTAGAGACTCGATTGACTATAGGCCACTCGATCGAGTAAGTCCCATACTCGATCGAGTATGTCGCTTTCAGCGGTAAGTTATATATCGTGAAGTCGTAAACCCCAAATTAGTTTTTCATTTCTTTTCTTCCTAAACCTAATCGACGAAACAAGGGCGTGAAGTCATCTGTTGTGATGGATATTCTAGCAGGTTTATACCATCAGGTTAGTCAGATGATTGAAGTATGATTGGGAGTTGGAGATGGATGTGTGTGTATGTTGTGTCTTGTGTTGTGTCTTGTGTTGTCTGTTGTTCTTCACTTACTGACCTTGTGTGGTGGTGTTTGTCTTTCTTCTTATTATGTGCCTGCCGGGGTCCATTATGGTGAGCAGTCAGTCTTAGCAGGTGTTGATATGTGTAGCTTTGCTGGGTACGTCGAAGGGACGAGTCTTTCACCGAGTCTTGGCATGAAGTAGTCTCACAGTAGTTAATAGATGTTTGATATCAGTTGTACCTTTTCTTTTGTTAAGTTAAACTTGTAATAAACTTAATTACTTCTTTTATTGACATTATGATATTTACTATTACTCGGGCAACCGAGATGGTAATGTCTTTATCTGCTTGGGAAGGTCTTGTTAAGGTTCCTTGGTGGATGGGGGTGTTACAATGAGCTCGAATTTTGCTGTATATATTTATATTTTTCTGTGTATATATGATGGCCTGTGAGCCATTTGATGCTGCTGGGTGTAAAATCTATCGTACCTGCAGGTTAGCTTGGAAACAAGTTTGGCATTTTGACAGTTTACGCCGTCATGCTGCCGAAATTCACGTAGCAAATTGCAACCAAAAGCACATGTGGCAAATTAAAGTCGGCCTAAACAGCACAAAATGCAACTTGACCAAGTCGAAAAATATAGAAATAAAGACGAAAATGTAGAAATGAAAAAATGAACAAAAAAAAGGAAAAAAAAGTGTCGCATAGCGAGCGAGAAAATGATTCGACGAGCGACGAGAGTGCTTCCCCCTAAAAAAAGAAAATAAATGGGAAAAAAAGTAAGTGTAAAAGGGTTGAAAATAAAAAATGTGGCAAGAGGAGGGAATGAAATGATTCCCCAAAAATAAAATAAAAAAGAAAATGAAATGAGTAAGTATGCTTGTGACGAAATGTGAAATGACGATATCGTCTCGAAAAGCGAACCCACATTGGAATTGGATTACGTAGCAAAACAGAGGTAGAAATTTGGTAAGGAAAGAAAATTTCCGAATTTTCCAAATATATCCCTATAGGAATAGGAAACATTAACTAAAACGGGAATAGGAAATATCCTCCGTGGAAACTAGCAGAGAATAAAGCTGGGGAAGAGGCGCAGCATACAGCAAGAGCTGTGATACTTCCAAAGGGCGCAGCTGTTGCTGCGTTTTCTCTTGAGCTGGTCTCTTCCTCAGCAGAACTAGGAAAGGCTGAATAGTATAAATAGAGGTCTCGGATTAGCTTCTATTCTCATAATTCCCCCTTCTATTAGTCCGCAGCTCATCAAATATTTACATTCTCTCTCAAAAAAATATTTTTCCAAAAAAATGGATGCTTTTGAATCCCGACTCAAAGAATGGACCAATGAGTTTTCGAACATGGAGAAGCATGATATGGTTATTTTTGGATCGATCATCAGTTTTAAGCAAGTAAAAGTGGTAAGACCGTTCCTTGTTGCTTGTCTTGAAAATTAGAACCCCGATTATCACGTATTTGCCTTTCCCGGAGGCAAAATTTGTCCTTTTTACGAAGATTTGCAGCGATTGGAGGGTGAGATAAAGAAAATCTGTCGGCCTTACCATCTAGCTCCCAAGGATATAAAAATAAATTTAGGGACCTTTTAGGACTGACCAAGGTTGAGGTGGACGGACTTGTGACCTCTAAGGGTGTGAAAATGTTTGACTTTGTAGACCGTTTTATAGATAGGGAAGACCCTTCCATTTCCTATGCTGCGAGACGCAGAGCCTTTGAATTTTGCCTTCTTCACTGCTTTGTCTTAAGGGGCTATGTTGATGCAGAAATGAGAGGTGACCCGCGATTCTTGAGTATTATCGAGCAAATGGAACTGCGCAAGAGCCCATCTTTCTTAGTATTAGGAGAGACCATCTTAGGGTTGGACAACAGAAAGGTGACCGTGAACTCCCGTATCTAAGAAGTCCTATCATTTTACAGGTAAAACAACCCCGCCTTCCTTCTTTTCGTTTTTTGCTTTTTTTTTTTTTTGGCCGTGAGCACGTAAGACGGACGTGTTAGAACACACTTGGTTGATGATGCCAAGTTTCATTATGATTTAATCATTTCCCTCTTAGTTTAATGCTTAGCAAATTGAAGCATCCAATGATAGATCAAAGAAGTTCAAAGATGATCAAGATGAAGAACAAGTCAAGCATGCCCATAGTCTAGAACAAATGTTGTAAACGAGGTAGTTCAACATATTCTTTTTTACGCATAAGTTATGGCAAAACCGTGCAACAGTTCCTGTGACTGTTGCACCATGGTTTCTGGTACTAACGAATGGAGAAATTTTCGGGAAAATTCACAAGTGTTTGAAATTCTTTAAAAAGCTTTTCTATGTTCAAGAGGAACATTATTTCAAAACTGAAGAACAAAAAGAACAAAAAGAATATGCTTGCAAAATAATTTAAAAGATGCCAATCCCATTTGTGCAAGTTGTTTTTCATGCCAAAAATGGGTCTTATGCTTTTTCCATTTGAGGCAAAATTGTGAGTTCCCATATTTTATGGGAACATTCCTTCTCTTTGGAAAAACGCAGCCACCTTGAGCCTCTCAAACCTGATTGTTCTTTTATATTTTTTAAATGAAAATGCATACTACAAACTTGTGGATATTAGATTAATGTAGTGTTAAGATCCTTCTCTTACACACTACCCCTCTCTATAAATAGCCACTTCATTTTTCATTTATTGCAAGACTTTGAAAGAGCATTCATTGTAAACACTTTGCAAATCTTTTCAGCATTAAAAGCTTTGTTCTTCAATCATTTGCAAAACCGTTTTCTGTTTTTCAAAAGTCTTCAATTGTTTTCCAAAGTCAGAAAATCTCCAAGTATCGCCGCTTAATCATGTTGCATAAAAGAATATGTTCAATGATTCTCGTGTTTAGGTCTTAATTGTAATCTCCATGTTCTTCAGTGAACCACTGAGATTCTGACTCTGTAAACCGTTGAGATAGAACCTTAAGTCTTGAAGCGGAGTAGCTTTGAGCAAGAGAAAGTCTTGAAGCGGAGTAGCTTTAAGCAATTGCAACCGGAGTAGGTTGGCGAGTTATTTTCATTGTAATGGTTTAGTTAAGTTTGAGTAAATTTCTAAACAAGCAATAAAATAATAGTTGGACGTAGGCTCCGGAGTAGGAGCTGAACCAATTTTTAAACATCGTCTTGTTTATTTATTTACTTTCACGTTTTCTTATCATTCTTCTTTTACACGTTAATCTCGCTCTCAGTGCTGTGCAACAGTCTCTCATACTGTTGCATAGACCTGCTGTACCGTTTGTGAACTTAAAATCCATTAAGTTTCTCAAACTCGTATTAATAGATCTTACTTGTGTTAGTCATTAACCAAGTAAAGGAGAAAATTTTTAAAAGGTACACCTAATTCACCCCCTCTCCCTCTTAGGTGTTTATCGTTCTTAACTCTTCAATTGGTTTCAGAGCCTCGTGCTCTTGATATTGGTTAAAACCAAAGAGATGATCCCATAGTTATGGACGATTCAAAACACACTAAGTATCCCATCTTTAAGGGAGAAAACTATGCCTGGTGGAAACATCGCATGGAGCACTATGTTAAAAGTACGGACTACGAACGTTGGTTGATCATTCAAAATAGTCCCCTCAAGAGTGAGGTGACTAATGTCGATGGCACTAAGTCTATCAAAAGTGAGGACAAATATGTTGAGGCCGATTATAGAAAAGTCGAGAAAAACTCTAAAGCCATGTCCATCCTTCAATATGGCATCGGTGAACAAGAGATCAACCGGATATCCGGATGTGACTCGGCAAAGGCAATTTGGGACACCCTAAATCTTGCTTATGAGGGAACGTCACAAGTCAAAAAGTACCGTGTTGATCTTCTCATGCAACAATATGAGATGTTCAACATGGGAAAAGATGAGTCAATTAATAGTTTGTCTTCTCGTTTCTCTAGTATTGTTAATGACCTCAAGAGTCTAGGTAGAAACTTTGAATCCGAGTATTTAGTACGTAAAATGCTTCGTAGCCTATCTGAAAAATGGCAACCGAAGGTTACGGCTATTGAGGAAGCTAAAGACCTTTCTTTGCTATCCCTTGATGAACTTATGGGCTCACTCATGGCTCATGAGTTAACTCTCATGAAGCGATCCGGTGAAAGCTCTAAAGGGAAAGGACTTGCTCTTTATGCTCTCTCAAGTGATGAGGAGGATGAAGATGACGAGTTTGCAATGTTCACTAAAAACATTGTTGGCATGATTAATGGTCGAAACTTACAAAGGTCTAATAACTATACTAGCAAACGACGCTTTCCCAAAAGAAAGTCTACTTCCACTGTTGGTTGCTTCAAATGTGGTGACAAAGGTCACCAAATCAAAGCATGCCCAAAGTGGAATGACATTAAGTCTAAAGAAAAGCGTGAGTTTGGTAAAAGAGAATACAAAAGCAAAGTAATGACTGCCATTTGGGGAATGTCTGATTCTGACGAGGACGATGTCCTTGAGGAAGAATTGGATGCCAAACTTAGCATCTCGCCTCAGTCAAGCAATGATGTTCCAAAGTCAACAAAGAAAGAAAGTGTCAAATGTCTTATGGCTCACTCCGTGGACTCAGATTCAGATTCTGACATTGAGGTAAATAAGCTCAAGAAAAAGGTTCGATCTTTCTCTAAAGACAAAATTTGTCATCTCCTAGACCAATTCATTGATAAGTGTCGTGTCCAAAGTAATAAATTAGAGGCTATGCAAATAGAAATTGAAGACATAGCCGAAGAAAATGTTGGTCTAAAAGAATGTCTAAATGAGGTAGATCAACCTAGTTCATCATCGAGTCTTGAAAACGAGATTAAAAGGCTCCGAAAACAGAATCTGTTTCTTGCTAAAAGAGTTGATGAAATACATGCAACAGATCAATGCAATGTTGCATATGTGTCTAACAAGGGAGAAGAGTCCTTTGACAAAGCTGTGTCCTCACTAACCAAAGAACGTGACCAACTTTTGATTGATCTTGCAACATGTCAAAATGAAAAAGAGGAACTTGTCAAAATTGCTGAAATGCTAAATGATGAGTCAAGTCATGTTAAACGTACTTTAGATCGAGTGCAAAATTCAAATAATGAGCTTCTCGTTCAAATTAAAACTCTGAAAAAGGTTGAATAAATCCATGCAACAGACGATGCAACTGTTGCATCTGAGTCTATGAAGGAAATTGAGACTCTCACAAAACATGTGTCTTCACTAACTAAAGAACGTGACTCTCTGTTAGCTGACCTTACCTTGTGCAAAAGAGACAACAAGCAACTTGAGCAAATTGGCTTATTGCTTAGAGATGAAGTGAGACATGCTAAACTTGCGTTCGACAAAGTAGGTCAACTAAATCTTAATCATCTTGCTAAAATTGAAAAACTAACCAAAGAGCTAGATGAGGCTAAGATGTTCTATTTGAAATGGGAAGGAAGTCAGAATGTCTTGGAGTTTCTTCTAAAACAATCTCAAGAATATGAAAACCGTGCAAAAAATGCTGGACTTGGTTTCAAATGCAACAGTTCTACGACTCACAGCACTCGAAACCAAGACCCAAGCGTAACTGATTTTCGAAGAAGAAAGTATGCTGGCCTTCCTGAGTACATTATCTGCAATTACTGTGGTAAAATTGGTCATGAGTTTAATGGTTGTGAAAAGAGAGTCCTTGACCTAGAAAGAAGTACCAAAGTGGCTAAACATGTTTGGATTAAAAAGAAAGAAGTCAAGAAAGTTGTTGTCAAGAAGGAGCCCAAACTTGTTTGGGTTCCTAAACTAAACGTTTGATTTCTTATAGGCATTAGCGAAAGGCAGCAGCAATTGGTACTTAGACAGTGGATGCTCTCGTCACATGACGGGAGATGAAAACCAATTCCTTTCGCTAGAAGCCTACGATGGTGGCATGGTGACTTTTGGTGACAACAAGCGAGGTGAAATCATTGGTATTGGAAAAGTTGGTAAGTCAAAGTCACTATGTGTCGACAAAGTGTTGCTTGTCAAAGGTTTGAAACACAATCTTCTAAGCATATCACAATTATGTGATCGAGGTAACATCGTTGAATTTCTTGCTAGTGAATGTAGAATAATTGATGGAAAAACTAGAGAACTCATTCTTGAAGGTAAACGTGTCAAAGATGTTTACATGACTAACTTACACTCATTGTCAAGTCAAACACTATCATGCATGAGTGTCCAAAAGAATGACCCTTGGCTTTGGCATAAACGACTTGGTCATGTAAATGCTAAAACACTTAATACCCTTATGAGGCTTGATCTAGTTGATGGCATTCCTAACATCAAATTTGAATTCAAATCACTTTGTGACGATTGTGTTAAAGGTAAACAAGTAAAATGCTCCTTTAAATCCAAAAAGATTGTTAGCACTTCCTTACCTCTTGAACTCATTCATATAGACTTATGTGGACCTATGCGTATTGTTAGTAAAGGTGGAAGTCGCTATATTTGTGTCATTGTTGATGATTTTACAAGATTTGTTTGGCTTCTTTTCTTAAGTTCTAAAGATCAAACTTTTGATGAATTCTTAATTTGGGTTTAAAAGGTCCAAAACAAATTTGGTTATAAACTTGTCTCCTTGAGATCCGACCATGGAACCGAATTTGAGAATTTATCATTTGAGTCTTATTGCAATGAGTACGGTATTAGCCACAATTTTTCGGCCGCAAGAACCCCTCAAAAAATGGGGTTGTGGAACGAATGATTCGAACTCTTGAAAATATGGCTAGGACCATGCTCATTAGCTCTAAAGTGCCAAAAAACTTTTGGGGCGAGGCCGTTAACACATCTTGTTATATCTATAATCGAGTCATGATTAGAAAAATCATTAACAAAACCCCTTATGAATTACTACGAGGAAGAAAACCTAACATCTCCCATCTAAAGTGCTTTCGTAGTAAATGCTTTGTACATAATAATGGAAAAGACAACCTAGGCAAATTTGATGCTCGTAGTGATGAAGGTGTTTTTGTTGGTTATTCCGACCATAGTAAAGCTTACAAAGTTTATAACAAGAGAACCATGAAAATGGAAGAAAGCGTTCATGTAATATTTGACGAATCTAGTCTCTTTGTTTCAAACACTCAGGTTAATGATGAATATGATGAGGAAGACGATGACTTCGAAATTGGAATGATACGTCATGACATGGATCAAGTCGTGGAAGAAGCTGAGCAACAGTTGGAGCCACTGTTGCTTGAGGAGGCTGGCCAAAATTCAGGGGGAACTAACCCTCCCTCATCTCAAAATGGAGCCAGCTCATCCAGGGGGAATGAGGAGTGCAGTGAACCAACCACTAACCAAATTGAAACCAATCCACAAACACCCTCACACAATACTCCCCATGCAACATCCACCGACACATCACAGCATCGTAACCAAACAAAACAAATGAGACCTCTAACACCCTTGTTCCAAAGAAGTGGAAGCATCAAGGTTCCCATCCTCTATCAAATTTAACCAGTGACCTTACCTCTGGAATCAAAACCAGATCATCTCTCCAAAATCACTGTGCTTTCGAAGCATTCATATCACAAATTGAACCGACAAATATCACAATGGCACTATCCGATGAATATTGGGTCACGGCTATGCAAGAAGAATTGGAGCAATTTGAGAGAAAAAAGGTATGGCATATGGTCCCTAGACCATCTCAACGTACTGTAATTGGTACGAGATGGGTCTATCGCAATAAGCTTGATGATGTTGGAGAAATCGTAAGGAATAAAGCTAGACTAGTGGTACAAGGGTTTAATCAACAAGAAGGGATTGATTACGATGAAACCTTTGCACCGGTAGCTAGGCTTGAGGCCATACGAATGCTCATAGCTTTTGCATCTCATGTTGGCATAAAACTTTTTCAAATGGATGTTCAAACCGCTTTCTTAAATGGCTATCTTGAAGAAGAAGTTTTTGTCGAATAACCTCCGGGCTTTATAAACAATGAGTTCCCTAATCACGTATTTAAACTTGACAAAGCACTTTATGGTTTAAAACAGGCTCCCTGAGCCTGGTATGATAGACTTTCCAAATTCCTACTAGAAAATGGTTTTGTACGTGGTTCGGTTGATAAGACATTGTTTATCAAGTCACAGTCAGAGGAACTGTTGCTTGTGCAAGTATATGTCGATGATATTATTTTCGGTGCAACTAACAACATTCTTTATAAGTACTTTTCGGATCTTATGACTTCTGAATTTGAAATGAGCATGATGGGAGAACTTGGATTCTTCCTTGGTCTTCAAATTAAGCAAGATGAAAAAGGAACCATGATCCACCAACAAAAGTACTTAAAGGAAATGATAAGTAAGTTTGGGTTAACTAGCTCGAATCCTATGCCTACACCTATGATTGCCAAGCTTAATCTTGACAAAGACGAAAATGGTAAGAGTGTTAGTGAAAGGGTATATCGAGGTATGATCGGTTCATTGCTTTATTTAACCGCTAGTCGACCCGACATACAATTTAGTGTGTGCGTATGCGCTCGTTTCCAATCAAATCCTAAAGAATCACATTTCAAAGCCGTCAAATGGATTTTTAGGTATTTGATTGGAACGCAAGGTTTATACCTTTGGTACCCAACTCATTATGACATTGATCTTGTAGGATTTTCAGATGCGGATTATGCCGGGAGTTCGTTGGATAGAAAAAGCACCTCGGGTATTGCCACTTTCTTAGGACCGTGCCTTATATCATGGGCATCCAAGAAACAAAATACTGTTGCTCTATCCACGGCCGAAAGTGAGTATGTAAGTGCCGCTCTTTGTTGTGCTCAAATTCTTTGGGTACGACAACAATTGCGTGATTACGGTCTTATTTTCGAAACTACTCCCATATTTTGTGATAATACAAGTGCCATTAACATCTCGAAAAATCCAATACAACATTCTAGGACAAAACACATTGACATAAGGCATCACTTTCTACGTGATCAAGTCGAAAAAGGAAATATATGTCTAACCTTTTGTAGAACGGAAAATCAAATTGCGGACATTTTTACAAAACCGTTAGAAAGGGAACAATTCGTAAAACTTCGGTTGGAAATTGGTTTGTTAGGCGACATGTGACACAAATTAAAATTATCTTTCCCATATGATTGACTAGAGATGAAATGATGTATATATGTTCTCAAGTTTAAAAATGTCTAATTTATCATTTGACAAGTGTGCCGAAAAAATTGCATTGGAACTCCACATTTTGCATTTGAATTATTTGCATTGAGCCTTGCACTTACTTTATGTCCCATCTAGCACATCCTACTCTAGCCGCCCCCTATGCCATCATTACTCTCATTTACACTCCACCTCAACCTTTAACCACTCCCTCTTTTAAACTCTAACCGTCCCTAAAATAAAACCTCCATGTAATAACCCCACTTTCCCATTTACCCACAAACTCACTTCAAAATTCAAAAGTTCCCTCAACCTCTTTCATCTCCTAAACCGTCAAAAACCCATCCCCTCATAATGGCTCCCAAAAAATCAACTAGAAGAGAAATTCAAAACTTTAGAAATACATTCAACCCCAAATATATTGCCCAGCAAAAAATGGCCAAAAAATTCGCTGCAAGTGTTGAAAAATCCGACAAACCCACCCCGTCTCCTATCAAGCCGCCAACAGTCAAACCAACTGTTGCACGAAAGAAATCCATGGCTGTCAAAGGAAGAGGCCGTGGTAGAGGAGGCCATGGTGGATTAAAACGAAGTCCACCAATCTCGTTGATGTTGGACTCAAATGTTGATGTTGATTCTGAGGAAGACGAGCCCACGCTCAAACAAATAGAAAGCAACATCCACAAAGACAAAGAAATTGATGATGATGTGGTTGTTGCTACTGTTATTGAAGAAGAAAAGGAGAATGAGGTTGTTGATGATGTTGTTGAGGAGGAAAAAGAAAAAGAATCAGAAAAAGTGAATGAGAAAGATGTGGAAGAGAAAAATGAAATTGATGATGATAAGGAAGAAAAAATGAGTGAAAAAGATGAGGAAAAAGAGAAAGAGAGTGAGCTAGAGAAAGAAAAGGAAACAGTGAATGAGAAAGATGCCGAAAAAATTGATTCCCCAAATCAAAATTCAGAAAAAGAAGTCCTTCATGAGGAAGAGGTCATTCCCAACATTGAAACCACAAATGAACCCACCAATGAAAACATTGTTGCTGATGAATTTGACCCCCTTTCCACCGAAAACCCCAAAACAAAATCCCAAATCAAAATCACCGAACTGTTTGGTGATGATGATGATGATGATGATATTATCATTGAAACTCCCACCAAATCAAAGGCAAAATCCAAGGCGGGTCTCAAAAGAAAGAAGGAATCAAAGCCAAAAGCGGCTAAAAGGCCGAGGTACCCACGGAAGAAGAAGGTGGTCCTTCCAACGGAAGATGATGATGTTATTGAGGATAAAATTCCTCTCAATACATGCACGGAGTTGATGGTCACCACTCACGATGAGGCATTCAAGAACGAGGTCCTTGCTCATCTCAATTCTCTCGACCTTCCGGATGACACCCTCAAGCTATGTCACGGCATGCTTACATGTTGCTTCCACAGTGGGAGACGATACAAGAAAACATGGTATGATTCTTCCCCGGCTTTTGCATTCTTCAAAGCTGCTATTTTTGGTCAGGGTTGGTTTAATCTCCTCGACAAATACTCTCCGGTTTACATGTCGGAGTTAATTCAGTTCTATCCAACAGTCAAGGTTGATGTTGCATCAGGAACTCTCTCGGCATTTATAAACCAAAAACCCTTTGTTTTGACCATTGACCAACTTGCCTCTTACCTTGAGGTTGACGCCGTGGGTCTTACCACCTTCCCTAAAACTACTTGGGGTGATGTTGATGAAACTATGGCTAGTGAGGTTATGAAAACCCTTCGACCCGACAATGAAAATGGCACCACCAACATATATGCCCATGAACTTCAAGCCCCCCACCGTTTCACCTTTAACCTTGTTCACCGAGCCATCTTACCAAGCAATAACAGTAGGGGACGATGTTCTCTCCTTAAGATGCTCCTTATTCACCACATTATCAAACGTCGTCCCATCAACCTTCCCCAACTAATCTTCCACCGTATAAATGAGATTGCCCCCGACCTCCAAAAAGGGAAATTTGACAAGAAAACCGTGATTCCATACGGTATGTGGTTGTCCATTGTCTTCATGAAAAGGAAGATAGTCATGAAAGGTAGCCCCGGTATTGAAAAACTCAGTGATGACATGACCATGGGTTTGCTTTCTCAAATGACTTTGGCTATCAACAATGGGAAGTTGACCCGCAAGTTCTTGGGTAGAGGCAAAACTGGTGCAACAGTTGGCTCAACTGTTGAAATGGGTGCTGTTCTTGGTAAGTTGGATAAGCTTATGAACATGGTGTCCAAATTGGTTGTGGACAATGAGACTCTTAAGGAAGATGTTGCTGAGCTCAAACCTTGAATGAATATCTCATTGAGCGTGTACAAGCTCTTGGTGGTCATGTGTCCGATGATGAATGAGGCATCCGTACCTACCCTTGCCCTCCTATCCTTTTGGCTCGTTGCTCTTAATTCTTAAGCAAATTATGGGCTGTTTCTTTTCTCTTATTTTGAACATTTGTCTTTGGTTTAATTATGTACTACTTGAACATGTTTTTGTCCTTCTCTTGATGATGTCAAGAGGGGGAAGTAGTTAAATTATGTGTTTATGTGTTAACTAACAACTCTTCGGCTAACGTTCACCGTGAATTTGTCTTAGCTATGATGATTAGATGTTCTACTTAGGCCAAGCATGTTGACCCCCATTCACCTTGATCATGTTTAATTGATGTTCTTACTATTTGGTTCAAAGACCGACTCACCATAGGCTTAGGGGGAACTTCACACATATTTAAAACTTGCCATCATCAAAGGGAGAATTTGTTAGAACACACTTGGTTGATGATGCCAAGTTTCATTATGATTTAATCGTTTGCCTCTTAGTTTAATGCTTAGCAAATTGAAGCATCCAATGATAGATCAAAGAAGTTCAAAGATGATCAAGATGAAGAACAAGTCAAGCATGCCCATAGTCTAGAACAAATGTTGTAAACGAGGTAGTTCAACATATTCTTTTTTACGCATAAGTTATGGCAAAACCGTGCAACAGTTCCTGTGACTGTTGCACCATGGTTTCTGGTACTAACGAATGGAGAAATTTTCGGGAAAATTCACAAGTGTTTGAAATTCTTTAAAAAGCTTGTCTATGTTCAAGAGGAACATTATTTCAAAACTGAAGAACAAAAAGAACAAAAAGAATATGCTTGCACAATAATTTAAAAGATGTCAATCCTATTTGTGCAAGTTGTTTTTCATGCCAAAAATGGGTCTTATGCTTTTTCCATTTGAGGCAAAATTGTGAGTTCCCGTATTTTATGGGAAACACTCCTTCTCTTTGGAAAAACGCAGCCACCTTGAGCCTCTCAAACCTGATTGTTCTTTTATATTTTTTAAATGAAAATGCATACTACAAACTTGTGGATATTAGATTAATGTAGTGTTAAGATCCTTCTCTTACACACTACCCCTCTCTATAAATAGCCACTTCATTTTTCATTTATTGCAAGACTTTGAAAGAGCATTCATTGTAAACACTTTGCAAATCTTTTCAGCATTAAAAGCTTTGTTCTTCAATCATTTGCAAAACCGTTTTCTGTTTTTCAAAAGTCTTCAATTGTTTTTCAAAGCTGTAAAATCTCCAAGTATCAGTTTGCTTAACTGTTGCATAAAAGAATATGTTCAATGATTCTCGTGTTTAGGTCTTAATTGTAATCTCCATGTTCTTAAGTGAACCACTAAGATTCTGAATCTGTAAACCGTTGAGATAGAACCTTAAGTCTTGAAGCGGAGTAGCTTTAAGCAATTGCAACTAGAGTAGGTTGGCGAGTTATTTTCATTGTAATGGTTTAGTTAAGTTTGAGTAAATTTCTAAACAAGCACTAAAATAACGGTTGGACGTAGGCTCCGGAGTAGGAGTTCAACCAATTTTTAAACATCGTCTTGTTTGTTTATTTACTTTCACGTTTTCTTATCATTCTTCTTTTACACGTTAATCTCGCTCTCAGTGCTGTGCAACAGTCTCTCATACTGTTGCATAGACCTGTTGTACCGTTTGTGAACTTACAATCCATTAAGTTTCTCAAACTCGTATTAATAGATCTTACTTGTGTTAGTCATTAACCAAGTAAAGGAGAAAATTTTTAAAAGGTACACCTAATTCACCCCCTCCCCTTCTTAGGTGTTTATCGTTCTTAACTCTTCAGGACGGGTATTAACACTTGTCCCTTTTTGTAGATTTGGCTAGTGGAGAGGTTGTGATTGATCGAGCCCCTAGTTGACGTGCTTGGATATCGATCACGATCGATCGTGATGAGGACTAGACTATACATGGTGGACTTCATTCGAGTGTGCAACTATTGGGAAAACAAACTAAAGAGCGAAGGCGGGCCCTTAATCAGATGGATCGTCCCTTCGTGGCATCTCAGATCATTGATAGGAGTATCATCCCTTGATCATACTCGATATATTCGCGTTCCGGGCTTGGAGGTCATGGTCAACATATTCCCGGAGAGGTTGATGAGGCAAGTGGGCATGAAGCAGAAAATTCCGAAGCTTGACACCGTACCGCAGATGGCACTGGCGCACACCTCCGAGTCTTGTTGCGACTGGGCACCGCGTTTGGCCCAAAGAAACATGTGGTTTATACCTGTCCCAGTTGGTTCGCTGTGGGTGTCGAATTCCTACTTGCAGTGGACAAAGGCTAGCACCTTGGAGGAGCGCGAGAAGCTGAGAAAGCATGAGCCGATTGACTACAAGATCCGTGAAGTGGCGAAAGAGATCCAGAAATACTTGACTGAAGAAGAATAAGCCGGATTTCAAGTCGTCCGCCGAAAGAAGAAGCCAAGGAATGCTCCTGTTGAGAAGATGGTTGTGGATCGGAATGGAAAGACTAGACCTCGAGAAAGACCGTTGCTGATTATGTCAGAGATAACGCGAGAAGCCCCCCCCTCTCCTCAAGGTCGAGACAAGAAGTATGATAAAAATGACAAAGGTAAAAGGAAAATGAAAGAATAGGAATAGCCTAAGTCTTTATTAGTATCTATTATTATTGTTTTAATAAACGACGTGGTTATTAGAATCCTAGCCTTAACAACAAACACATAATCCGGGAAAAAAATATATGTGGAAACGACAATACCTTCTGACACGTCTGTCGCGTACCTGTCAAAAATAAAACCTAACGGTCCCAACTAAAATGTAGTAGAGGCAGTCGAGTATCGAATCCTCAGGGAGGTAATGCAACTACAACTATCTATTTCTAATCCTATGGTAACAATTGGGTTTGATTGAATTTTTGATTCTAAACTACGGAGTTGAAAGGAAGAGAAATAAACAAAGAGCAGTAAAGCAGGAAGTGAATTAAAACTATCAATAAGAGGGGGACATGTCGGGAATTCGGTTCACTACGGTAGTTCAACAACTTAGCAGTAAATGACTCGGACGAACTAAAGTGAGACGGATATTGGAAGGTCCTTTCGGTCCACTTCCCACCCTAAAATACCACTAACTTAACTTTCGTCCTCATTAGGGTAGTCTACTGTTTATAGCAGGCCTATTTAGTCCAATCTTTCGATCAAGGATTAATTGTAGCCAGATTAATGGGTGACATAGAAGCGTGCACTCAACTAGGTCGAGAATTACAGTTATATTGCTATAGTGACAGGGTCTCTTAGTCAATTCGTCTAATTCATTCACTACGTCGTCATTTCACTACCGTAGATCCCCTAATCCCAACATGAAAGGGTTTAGCTACTCATATTCTTAATAAAACTAACAGTAAACAATTTCCCAGCAAATGACATAATGAAATAGTAAAAGAATTCAATAACGGAAATTAGGGCAAGAAAGAACGATAACATAAACAAGAATTAAAAACACAAGAAGGTTAATTATTATTAAGAGAAGAGAGGAGATTACAATCCAAGCAAATTCCGGCGTAAAGAACACGAAATTCAATGAAGCAATCCCGGAATCAAGAGTAGCAGTCGAAAAGTAAGAGTAACGTAGGAAAATGTTCTCTTTGTGAAAACTTAGTAAAAAGCTAGGTAAAAAGATAGTAAAAGGGAATGACTAATAACCTAGTAAAACATAGGTTAAATAGCCAAAACCCCTAAGTGTTTATGCGGAAATAAAACATGGACTGATTAAGCCCACAATGTCGAAAACCTCTCGATCGAGTAGGCAAAACCACTCGATCGACCAATGTCTCAAGAAGTCCCTCGATCGACCATCGTGGTACTCGATCGAGGGCTTGGTCGAATGCGACTTACTCGATCGAGGAAAGAACCTCTCGATCGAGCCTCAGGGAGCCTTGGAACCATTCGATCGACCACCAAACAGCTCGATAGACCACTTGGGTCTTCAATTCAGCTCACGTCTTCACCCAAATACCTCGTAATGCGTGCAACGACACTTCCAAATGCAACATCTCACTCTGGGACAATCCCGTCTCCTCTAAATGCATGCAAAAAGGACGAAAAGGAGTATGGTTCCGCTACTTCCGCGATCATTCCTACAAAAAGGACAAAATACACCAAAGTAGCCAATTCGGGGCAAAATACTATAAAAACAAAGATAGAAATGCATAGAAATACGTCTTTGAAATAGGCCAAAAAGACTATACATTAGGCACGTATCAAATCTCCCCAAACCAAACCTTTACTCGCCCTCGAGTAAACTCAAAACTAAACTAATGGAACGGAAATGATAACTCAGAGCTAGCTTAACTTGTCTACTTGAACCAATTTAATGCAACAAAAATCAACAGTTAAGCCAAGCAGTCAATACGCAAACGAATTATAAGCTGTTCAGAAATAAAGCTGACCTATCGACCTTGCAAGACCAACAAAACTGGACTCTCACGTGGCACTCTTCTCTCTTGAAGCAAAGGGCAAATGTTATATGTAAAAGAGAGAAGAAAAGACAGTCACTCGCCTAACTGCGACCTACATAGCATGCATGCAACAAAAATGAAAGACAATTCAAGTACTAATGCACACACTCCAACCAAATAATGTCCGTCACAGCCGAGGATTTGCAAATAATATGGGAATAGTGAGGTTCAGGTGAGAAAAGGCAAAAACAAGTTATGGAAATGTGGAGGTAGAAGCGTCAAGCTAGTTCCTAACAGGACCATAATAAACCATCCGGATCTCAAACTGACTGAAAGACTAAACACGGGTGCCCTTCACTTGGCACAAAACTCACTAGACTCAGAGCACAATCTCCTCAAAAAATTATAGAATAAGAGTGGAGGAGTCAGACGGTCACAAAGTTCCCTTTTTTAAACACATCGTCAAAACATGACTAATGGAACAACCAACCCTCTTGTCGATTGTACATCTTCGAACATCTTCTCAACTCTGACAAGAGGGGACAACTTTTTACACAATCTCTATTTCTTTCTTTTGCTTATCAGCTCTTTTTCTGTTTTTCATTTTTTTTTCTTTCTTTCTTTTTTCTTCTTTACTTTCACGTTTTCCTTTTTTTTTTTCAATACTCTTTTTTCTTTTTTTTTCTTTTCTTTTTCTCCTTCCTTGATACAGACACCAACTCCAACAAGAATGACAGACCAAACTGCAATGGAAACATACCACAAGAGGACAAACTAACTAGCTTGACTAGGCAGGCTTAGTTTGGAATGTAGCTAATGGGTCAAAAAGGCAAGTTTGGCTAAAGTGGAGCTAAATGGGTGAAAGATGTAAGAAAGGGGAAATTGCAAGACCCTCCCTGCATGTGACACCAACCACAAACCCGAATATGTGCATTTGACGAGAAATTGAATGTCATAAATGTGCAAATGAGACAAACATGCTATGCAAGGAGTACTACTCTCAAAATTCCTAGTGAACTGGTCATGAATGTCACCAGTTATAGCTCTAAATCTCAGAATTTTTAAGTAGTTTGCCAGTTTATTAGGTCAAGTCTAAACAGTCAGCTATTATTTGAACAGAAATTCGTAGATTATGCGTATGACAAGGCTAAAAACTATCAATACAAGTGCAAGGCTCAAGTAATATGACAGCTATAGTGCAATTTCATCACGGGAATCTACCGTTCCGACTCAACCTATATGCTAAAATAAACGTGAATTTTTTTGAATTTTTGAAATTTTCTATTTTTTTTTTATTTTTGATTTTTCTATGAAAATAAACAACAAATGCAAACTGAAAATTAAACGTGAATGCAAAACAAATGCAGATGCAGACTCAAAAGGATGCAATACCCTCCCCAAACCAAAACGGACAACGCCCTCGTTGTCCTCCAACATACACCAGCAGAAAAATGGGGGATGGGAGTATACAACCAATAAAAGAAAATAAAGGAGACGAAATAAAAAGAGTAAGAGAACATACAAAACACGAACTTCCCCAAACCAGCCAGAAAACTGGGGAAGTGAGTAGACCAGTAGCTACTCGTCGTCGGCACCGCCGTCTCCTAGGTACTACGACTCAACAAAACGGTTTCCCCAAACTAGCAACAAACAAGGGGGAGACTCAGTCGTCATCTCCAGGCTGATCCTCCGGACCGAGTACGAACGGAGGATCACTCTCCTCCTCTCTCGCGCTCGTTTGTGCCGCTGCTCGCCAGAATCCGCACCGCTCGTGCTACCGCTGTCTCCTCCGGCTCCTCCTCTGAGTCAGAAGAAGGTGGAGGGTACCCGTCCGCTGGGTATCGGTAGAAGGAAGGATGCGGTCACCCCTCTGGAATCGGTCGCCGGGCTCGGATATGGAACTCGTAGAGCGGGAATACAGCCAAAGCCATATCCCGTCTCATCTCAGTAATGTACCTGCACATATCCGAAAGCACGGCATCACGACGCCCTTGGTCCATGACCTCGGGCGCCTCTAAGACAGGAGGGCAGACAAAATTGGCCGGAAAGGCCGGATCAGAAGGAGGTGGAGTGAGTGTAGGCTGAAGGGTAGAGCACGGCAAGGTAACAGACGTGGAACCACAGATCTTCCACGTCCTCGCACTCCCCTTCGCCTTTGGGAACCAGGCGAAGTCAGTCATGGCTCCCAGGTCAAGGTAAGCCATCTCATCAGATGCAGTGAGCCTGGGGTCAGTGGGGTAAAGGTGGCGGATTTGATAATATTGGGCAAGAAATGGGGATTTGGGGGAAAATCAATCGCACATTAGGGAGAGGTTAGACGGAAATTATAAGTGAAATGAAATAAGATTAGGGAAATAAAGAGTTTAAGAAAGAAAACTCCCGCGGTCCCTGTTCATTTCACTCGATCGAGTGGTTTTAATCACTCGATCGAGAGCTTTTGCTGTCCCCTTTGCTCGATCGAGTAATAGACCTCTCGATCGACCATTTCTTCTGTGGCCTTTCTCGATCGAGTAGCCAGCAAGCTCGATCGAACCAACTTCCATTCGATCGAGTACAAAAAGTACTCGATCGAGGGCTTCTTCTCGTTGACTCTTGGATTTTCGTCTTTATTTCCTCGAAATGCGTGACATTCCCCAAACCTGCATAAAACATATCCAAACACATCCCAAAATACCAAATATGCAGAAACACAGTCTAAAATCTCAGTCTAAGCTAAAGGATTGTCTAAACTAATTGTCCTAATTAAAAACGTAATAAAGAAATTCAAAAGAAATTCAACCAAAAATCTATTACACTTTGTTACACGGGGCATTTCCCCGTTTAATTCCCATCAGCTTTCAGTAGCCCCTTCGTGGGCTTCTGACTGGAGGACGTCACTTCAGCGATACTGACCGTCCTCTTTGATTTCCATGAGCTTGAATTACTATTTGTGACAGTAGGAGGAATGTAGTTCCCATCTATGTAGGTTCGAACTGTCTTCGTTCTCGCCCCTCTGTCATCTTCTTTGGCATCCTTGGCTCCAGTTTGATTGATAATGGTTGCACCCTGTCCCTTGACAGCTCCTTTCTTGCCTTCATCTGTACCTGCAGTAAGGAAAACAGACGAACTTTCCGCCTTTCTGCTCTCAGTATAAGGCGGAGGGTTAGCAATAACAGCAATATTCTCCAAATTTTCCTCTGAAGTGTCAAAAATAGGGTCAACAGAAGAGAGGGCATTGCAAGGCTGAGCTTGCATGGGAGCCCTCCGGAACTTGGACTGATGGAAAGTCAGCTCCTCGTCCCCTACCTGAAAGGTCAAAGTCTTCCCCCGACGTCTATTACCGCACGGGCGGTGGATAAAAATGGTCTCCCTAAAATGATAGGGGTGTGCACATCTTCGGGGATATCTAAGACGACAAAATCAACGGGAATAAAGAACTTCCCGATCCGAACAGTACGTCTTCTGCTACACCTAGTGGCCGTGATAAACTACGGTCGGCCATCCGGATATCATGTTGGTGCAACTCAGTTTTGTCACACCAAGTCTCTTAGCTAGAGATAAAGGTAGAACACTTACGCTAGCGCCTAAATCGCATAGCGCATTATCAATCAATCGCATACCGATGTGACAAGGGATCGAAAAACTACCCGGTCGATTGCTTAGGAGGTAGCTTATTTTGAGATAGGGGTGACCCCACCTCGCAAAGCTACGGTCTCATTATCGTTTATAGTCCTCTTACGCGCTAAAATTTCTTTCATAAATTTTAAATAAGAGGGTACCTTGGTCAAGAATTCAAAGAACGGCACGGAAACTTCCAAACTCTTCAAAAGCTCAACAAATTTGCTAAACTGTTGATTAATCTTGGTATTCCGCAGCCGCCTCGGGAAGGGAACCGTAATTGGAATCTCGAGTCCCTTGTTTCTCGCTTCCAAAGTGTCTTCCTGAGCAAGTTCAAGATCCTTCTGGACGCTTCTTACCTCTCGAACGAGGCCTTTCTGGTAATTCCTCGCTTAAACGAGCACTAGCAGGCTCTCGAATAAGCTTCCCGTCATCAATATCACTCGATCGAGCAATGTGGTCACTCGATCGAGCACCTTCTTCAAAGAACTTCAGATCGATCGAGCAACATTCCCACTCGATCGACCATCTTCACTTCGATTCACTCGATCGAGCAGAAAGACTACTCGATCGAGGGCTTTCCTCATCAATTCCACTCGATCGAGCACCGTCTTGATCGATCGAGTAACTCTTGTGTCGTGAGTCCTTTTCTCTTAACGAACACTGTTCATCATCGATGATGACTTCCTTGGGTCCGATTTACATTATCGGTCCTTCATAAGAGAGAGACCGCTTCTCAACTCTATCAGATGCACCGTCTCATTTGGGTTCTTGTCATTTTGAGTTGGCAAATGACCGGGCTTCCTTGAGGATTGATTTTCGGCCAGTTGGGCAACTTGAGTCTCAAGTGCCTTGAATGCCGTGTCCTTTTGTTGTAATTGCTTTGCAATGGACTGCATCATGGACTTTAACTCACCTATCTCACTCACCCCAGTAGATGACGAAGCACCTTGGTTAGGAGGGTTGAAAGACGGAGGCTTCTGATAGCGTTGTTGCTTCTGGTGTGGAGGAATATAGGGCTGCTGCTGCTGATTTGGAGGGGCAGTGGGGTTGAGTACGTTCTGGTTACTCCACCTCAAATTGGGGTGGATATTCGGCTCATAATGAGTGTTGTTTTGCCTGTAATGTTGAAAGGCAGCACATTGCTCAAAAGGGCTAGGACAATAATCAGCGACATGTCCATCTACCCCACACCTTGTACAGACGAAGGGACCGTCTGTCATAGCATTAACATGGTACATTCCTCCCTTGAGAGCTCCCCCAAGTTCATACTTATCGAACCTCGCGGTAAGGGCTTCTAATGCGGCCACTGAAGAGGATTCAACGGCTCTCCTTTGGTTTCCTCTTGAATTCCCATATTCAGCCCTGTGAGTGGCTAAATCATCTATAATCTTCCATCCCTTGGTCGCTCCCAAGTTGTCGAAGAAATCGACCATTGGTCAGCGCAGATCTAATATAGCCCTCTGATCATCATATAAACCATTGTAGAAATGGTTGCATAAACTCCATTTTTCGAAACCGTGGTGCGGTATGGTCCGCACCAGTTTCTTGAATCGAAGCCATGCCTCGTGGAAGTTCTCGTCAGGCCCTTGTTTGAAACTTGTTATCTGAGCTCTAATGGCGATGGTTCTCGAAGCAGAGAAATACTTTTTATAGAACGCTAATGCTAGCGTATTCCAATCTGTTATGCCGTGAGCAGCTCGGTCTAAATCCCTGTACCACTCCCTTGCAGCATCGCGGAGTGAGAAGATGAACATAGTTTCTTTGATCTGATCAGCTGTCACGCCAGTGGGAGGAGGTATGGAGCAGCAGTAATCAATGAAGGTCTCTATATCTTTGAGCTGCGTCTTGATTCAGCCTCCCGAACTGATTTTTCTCGACCATATTGATGTATGCGGGCTTTGGCTCGAACTTCCTAGCATCTCCCTACAGATTCGAACCCTTTATAGAGATTGTCAGCCGTGGGCTCGGAGTGACTAGCAATGGTTGCTTCCTCAGCCATTTCGGGAAATTATGGAAAAGTAATAGATTCAACTGATGAATTGGAAACTGGAGAAGACGGTGGATTGTCTTCGAAAAACTCGTTCTCGTAAAAGCTACCACGAGAACTAGGCTCTTCCTCTGCCTGTTGCTCTTGGAATAGTCTCCTTTTTACGTGCAGAGATCTCTCAATCTCGGGATCAAAAGGTAGTAGTGGCCCACCTTGCGACCTGCGCATAAGAAGGAACTACAGACAAGATATGAGAATAGTCTAAGGAACGATGTTCCTTAAACTAAAAGAAGAATTAAAAATAAAACAAATTAGTAAATTGAACAATTGCCTCCCCGGAACGGCGCCAAAATTAGACACGTCCGTCGCGTACACTGTCAAAAATAAAACCTAACGGTCTCAACTAAAATGTAGTAGAGGCGTCGAGTATCGAATCCTCGGGAGGTAATGCAACTACAAACTTATCTATTTCTAATCCTATGGTAACAATTGGGTTTGATTGAATTTTTGATTCTAAACTACGGAGTTGAAAGGAAGAGAAATAAACAAAGAGCAGTAAAGCAGGAAGTGAATTAAAACTATCAATAAGAGGGGGACATGTCGGGAATTCGGTTCACTACGGTAGTTCAACAACTTAGCAGTAAATGACTCAGACGAACTAAAGTGAGACGGATATTAGAAGGTCCTTTCGGTCCACTTCCCACCCTAAAATACCACTAACTTAACTTTCGTCCTCATTAGGGTAGTCTCATTTTTATAGCAGGCCTATTTAGTCCAATCTTTCGATCCAGGATTAATTGTAGCCAGATTAATGGGTGACATAGAAGCGTGCACTCAACTAGGTCGAGAATTACAGTTATATTGCTATAGTGACAGGGTCTCTTAGTCAATTCGTCTAATTCATTCACTACGTCGTCATTTCACTACCGTAGATCCCCTAATCCCAACATGAAAGGGTTTAGCTACTCATATTCTTAATAAAACTAACAGTAAACAATTTCCCAGCAAATGACATAATGAAATAGTAAAAGAATTCAATAACGGAAATTAGGGCAAGAAAGAACGATAACATAAACAAGAATTAAAAACACAAGAAGGTTAATTATTATTAAGAGAAGAGAGGAGATTACAATCCAAGCAAATTCCGGCGTAAAGAACACGAAATTCAATGAAGCAATCCCGGAATCAAGAGTAGCAGTCGAAAAGTAAGAGTAACGTAGGAAAATGTTCTACTGTGAAAACTTAGTAAAAAGCTAGGTAAAAAGATAGTAAAAGGGAATGACTAATAACCTAGTAAAACATAGGTTAAATAGCCAAAACCCCTAAGTGTTTATGCGGAAATAAAACATGGACTGATTAAGCCCACAATGTCGAAAACCTCTCGATCGAGTAGGCAAAACCACTCGATCGACCAATGTCTCAGCAGAAGTCCCTCGATCGACCATCAGGGTACTCGATCGAGGGCTTGGTCGAATGCAGCTTACTCGATCGAGGAAAGAACCTCTCGATCGAGCCTCAGGGAGCCTTGGAACCATTCGATCGACCACCAAACAGCTCGATAGACCACTTGGGTCTTCAATTCAGCTCACGTCTTCACCCAAATACCTCGTAATGCGTGCAACGACACTTCCAAATGCAACATCTCACTCTGGGACAATCCCGTCTCCTCTAAATGCATGCAAAAAGGACGAAAAGGAGTATGGTTCCGCTACTTCCGCGATCATTCCTACAAAAAGGACAAAATACACCAAAGTAGCCAATTCGGGGCAAAATACTATAAAAACAGTATAGAAATGCATAGAAATACGTGCTGAAATAGGCCAAAAAGACTATACATTAGGCACGTATCACCTTCTTCGACATCATCACTTTCTTGTGTCTTTCTAATATTCTTCGTAGGTAGACCTGAAAAATGGGTCAATCGGGTCGGGTCTCTCATTAATTTCAGGTTTGTTGGTCATGTCTGTTTCGGGTCAAGCGGGTCGGGTTATTTCGAGTCAGGTCATTTTCGGGTCGATGAATAAGAGAGAAAAAGCTAACAAGTCTTTTCGGTTCAATTAGAGCTATGTTTTGTCGAGTCATTTTCGGGATTACTAATTTCGGATCGGGTCATTTTCACGTCGGGATAGTTGCGGGTGATGTTCGGCCCGGGTAGGGTTAATTCGGGTTTCGGGTCACATTCGGGTGATATAGTTCGGATCATCTTCAGGCCGGGGTCGAGTTAATCGAGTAGGGTTGCTTTTGGCAGGTCTATTCGTAGGTGTGCCCTTTTTCCTGTTATTTTCTTTGCCATGTTTGGAATTATCGTGTTAATGTCTGGGTTTTTGGTTGATTTGTAGGGAGATAAAGACGGATGAAAAAGAAAAATGGAAAATTTGAATTTGAAAAGAGAGAAACATGGAGATGAAAATGACGGTGAAAAGAGATGGAAATGATTTGATTAGGTTAAATTTTCCAATTGTTGTCTTTCCCACTATGACGTATGGTAAAAAAAATGTCATTGGGAAAGTAATAAATTGTGTTTATTCATTTACATGTGTCACTTCCTCTCTCTTCACTTGTCAACTTATTTCATTCCCACATTTATTACTACAACCCTCTCACTTACATACCACATGTGAGGCAGTTTTCTACCATTTGCAACAATATGGTTAGGGATGGCAATGGATAGGATTTGGATAAGATCCTATAAGATCCAGATCCGGTCCATATTTACAGGATCTGAAATTCTCATATTCATATCCGATCCGCAGGATCTGGACTGGATCAGGATCTATCCATATCCTTTTGATAGTCAAAGAAAAACTCCCTTTTAAAATATGAAAATATGAAATTTTGGGTTTTATTGTGATGTAATCTAATATTTTTCTCTATTAGATACAAATAATGAAGCTAAAATTTTAAAAACATAAAAATAAAGTCTTATGAAATTACAATAACACTAAAAAAATATTTCTTTTAACCGAAAAATGTTAATTAGAAAAAATTATGATTTGATTTATGAAAATATATTAGAAAAACAAAGCATATAGTTTTATTATTTGTTTAACTTAACTTATTGTTTAAGAAAATGAAATAAAAATGGATCTAAGGGTAGGATATGGATCTCGACCCTACGATCCATATCCATATCCTTATCCACTGGATCTAAGATATTGCGATTCATATCCGGTCCGTAGGATCTAGATCCCAGGATCTGGGCAGGATCTAGATTCCATTGACATCCCTAAATATGGTACTATTCGAACCGTCGCTGATCACCCTCGTGTCGTTGATCGAAAAAAGCCTCTTTTGTGTATATAGATAGATTGATTGACATAAATTAGACCTGTCAAATTCTTAGCCAACCCAAAAACTCAATATGATCAATAGTTTAATACTGTGGTGTTATACGTGCAAAAGCGAAACCGTTCGCCAATAAGTTATGCCACAATAAAAATTTATACTCAGTTGAAGCAATCAACATCTAAAGATAATTGCATTGATCGGTAGTAATACGGCTTTTTAGTTTTGCAAGGGACAGGTACATCTGGACATCTGGTCCATCGCTTATCAAACGGAGAACCCAACTCTTATTTAAGAAAGGGGAGGTATATCTGGTACATGACTTATCACAGATACCGTGAAACAATCAAACACCTTCTTCCAAAGTAATACTCTAATTACGAGGACTAGTCTGTGGTCAACTTTTCACCATATTAATGTTTAAACAACGAAAAGGGCATCGGACAGAGTCATGTATGCCCCACTTGGCACTTACTAATTGCTATTGCAAATGCTACGGCTTCATTCTTACTCCGTCTACATCTTATTATTCTACCCATTTACTTTATACACGGTCTCCTAGGAGAAACTTTAACCGGCATTTTAACCACTTATATATTATTTGTTTCAGTTAAAAATAAATTTTTATGAAAGATTTTTTATAGCCAATGTAACTGTGTAAATATCGTGTTATAAATTATTATATTTTATGATCTATTAATGGTCAAATTTTCAATACTTTGACCTCCAGAAAGGTAAATAGGTATAATAATAAGATGTGGAGGGAGTACAATTTACTTCAACCTAGGTCATACTAGTATTTTCTTAGAAGTTGCAATTGTTAATTGCTGAAAAGCACATAAAAGTCATTCAAACATCTTTGAGATGATACTACAATCTGTTTCTTCTTTATCTTTATCAACGGATCAACCTTACGTCCTACATGGCTACATGCACTCAACCATAATACAGAGTATGTATCCTTGTAGACTTGTAACTCAAGTCAGCCTCAATTAGTCCTAAAACACGGAATAGACAAGTTATTTAGTTTGTGTTTGGCCTAACTTGTAAAAGTATTTTTAGAAAAGCACTTTTTGACCAAACACAACATTTTTTAAAAGTTATTTTTTTTTCTCAAAAGCTAAAAATCCATATTTTTGCCCATAAAAATAGAAGTAACAATTTGATGCTTCTACTTTTGAAAAACACTTTTAGAAATTAAACTTGAAAAACAAAAATTTAGTTTTTAGAAGTTAGGTCAAACATGCTCTTAGGATGAACTGTTTGTGTTCCAATAATGACAGAAAAACCTGTATAACCCACCGAATTTTTATTGTTGGAAAATGATTATTATCCACAAATAACTTAATAATAGTTAACTAGAAAATGATCCATATTAAAAGCCGCCATACCCAAATGACCCAACCCGAACCTGACTCGGTTAATTCGTTTACCAGGTCAAAGTAAAATCCCACTAATATAAATGAGATATATAACTGCCAACTGGACAGTTTACCTGTGTAAATTTATCAACAATATAAATAAATAACAACTAGTTTTAAACCCGTGCAAAATTGCACGGGTATGTATTTGGGCCAGAATGAATTTTTTTTAATGTATATTTGTTTTTGCATTTCTATTGTACCTATCTAAATGGTCTAAATCAACGATGTACATAATTAATGTTTAAATTTGTTAAAAACATGTGTTCACATGCACTGGTTTATAAGGAAATAACGTAATCTACTCTTGTAAATAAAAAATGCATATATACAAAACTTTACATTCGGATAAAAGAAATATAATCTAATAATCAACTTTAACAAATGCAAGTTATTCTAAAAATTGAAAAATTTCATGATACACTACATTAATAGTCGTAGTAGAAGTACGCATATCTGAGTCACAAATTAAAATTTTCAAGCCTTCTTTTCGGGTGACCCTGGAAAGTGCGACATAAAGCTGGCCATGACTAAACACTGGTCTTGGAAGATAGATGCTGACCTGAGATAAAGACTGGCCTTGACTCTTGTTTATCGTCATTGCAAAACAAACGGCGATGGGGAATTGTCTTCTACTGAAACTTACCGGAAATCTACTGGTGTCCGATGGAGTAAGTGTTAGTCGAGCAATATGCACTCTATCACCTTTATGACTACCGATTAAGACAAGATTCTTATCACGCGTGCCCCCAGATCAGTCACAATTAGTCTCGTGCCGTTACACAACCCACGTGATTGATCAATGTTTCGCAGAAGCATCACCATAGCACCGACCTTCAACTTCAACTGGTGATTCGGGAGTCTGGCACATTTAATACTGTTGAAGAATTCAATAGAGTGAATGTCACCGTCACCTGTACCTCTGTCATCACTACACACCTCATCGGAGCTTAAATAAATTCTCTCATCCTTTTTAATAAGCGACAAAACATATTCATTTACTGATTCAACAATCTCATGAGTAGGGGCCAGGATTGCCCTTTGTTGGAGATATTCCGAATTCCACAATTGTGCTAGCAGATCCGGATAAGTGACATCTACTAATGTCTTAATAGGATTCGTCACATCCTGAATTAGTAAGTCGGCTGGTAATTCTAGATCAACTTCTCCATCATTTTCACCGCCTGCTATACCATCTCCAATCTCCAAGAGCCATTCGGAGAATTTTCGTAACTCCTCAACATTGTCAGTTGAACTACCAACTTGCAATCGCATATTTTTGGTCAATCTAATTACCTATAAGTGGTATACGTTTTAAATTATATAAATACAGTACGACAAAAATAATTTAACTAAGAATCACATAAAACGGTAATATTGATATTTAAAGAAATAAATATATATACCTTGCAGAAAGACCATAAATACGATGAACACAGGGATGCAGCCACAACATCTGCTCTACTTCAATTTGAAACAACCGGTAATGTCTGTCTAAAATCACCCCCGAATACCACAACTTTCCCACCAAACGGCACTTCAGCATTTCCCACGTCCAAAACACGCATTACATCTTTTAAACTTTTATCAAGGGCCTCAAAGCAATGCCTATGAGTCATCGGTGCTTCATCCCATATTATGAGTTTAGCACGTATCAAAAGTTTAGCTAAATCACTGTCGGGCTTAATTCGGGAGCATATGGAAATTCCAAACCTGGAATGAGCTGTTACACCACCTGGTATCAATGTTGCTGCAATTCCACTTGACGCAACAACCACAACAATATCGCCCTTACTCCTGAAACATGCACACAACTCTCCAAAGGAAAGTTTTCCCAGTTCCACCATATCCATAAACGAAGAACACCTCTCCTTTGTTATTTAAAGCAGCTTCCATCACTTCATTATACACCAACCTCTGCTCGTCAGTCATTGAAGATAACTGAATCTCATGTTCTTCACTCAAGGACTGTCTATCGTACGATAACGCATCCATGACTAAACTATTTCGATGATGTGTCGTTGCAGACATGTCTGGGAACGGCATTCCCTCAAATCGACGAAGTGAACTACCATTTATTTGAAGAGAATTTTCAATATCAATAAGTGCATAATTTTGCAACTCTTCATCGGTAAGCTGTAAATCTGTGGTTAAAAAAGTTGCAATATTATCTATGTGATTTTATATACTGCAACAATCAATATATAGAATAGATGAAGGTAAGAATGCGAAATATGAAGAATTGTTTTAAAGTTGTTCTAATTAAAATAGCGGTAAATGTTTACTATTAAATGAAGACACACCTTGATTGTTAAGAATAGTGCATTGCCTATGAAGGATGTCGTCCGATAGCAGTTCCCAAGTTTCGTCCCAGACTCTGCTCGGCATAGACAAAGTGCCACAAAATAATAACGTCGCGAACAAATTTCTCAAGTAGAAGCCAGACCCCCAATCAGCTGCTTCGTTGATAGCTGCAATATACTCTCGATCATCACCAATTAATCCCAATGCATAACATGCTTCTCTAAATGTCGGATGAACAAAATGATTCACAGTCCTAATATCCTCGAAACATTTTGGTCCCTTAACGTGATTCAACATTACTCTCTGGAAATACAATTCACCACATTGCGGGGGAACGTGAACCAACCTACCAATTGTAAATCCTTTTTTCCTAAGGCTCCATTGACGAAGTTTCTTTTTCCAAACAAATTTGGTTGGAAATTCACAGTACAATAATTCTTTAGCAACCTGCATCTCTTCTACTGTCGAATTATTACAGCCCATCCAATTAAGAAATTGTGACACCCCGAGCGAAGTATTTTCTACGACCTCATCAACCCAATCATCATCATCGTGGAAGACAATAGGTTGCTCATCCGGAAGATGGTATTGTAGCCTTTCAACAGCAGGAGTTCTGTAGTGGATATCAAACCCAAAAATTCTCCAAGCGGCTTCATATGCAGAGAGATATCGACAATCGTAAAACCTCTTAATCTCATCAAATCGACCAGGGTCCTCCTCATTACGTCGTGTGTAAGACGACTGCATGGTAACTCGATCAGAGCCCTTGTTAATGTACTTAAATAGGTACTTTATGGATCTAGATTGATTACACCATTCGACATTGATATGAGCCCGATATTTCAACAACAACTGAGAGTTATATGGAATGACAAAATCATTTCCCAGGGGCACATCATCTTTAATCACCGTAACTCCTTTCTTGCTTCTCTTGTATATAGGGTACCCATCACCTTCAACCGTTGTTCTCTCGGTGCACGGCTTTGGGTAATATTTTGAGCACTTGCCTCCGACCATACACGGACATGAGGGCTTTGCTTTACCACACGGTCCATGAAGCATATACTCGCAAACAACACTATGTAAGACGGGATCTGTAGTCGGATCAGGAATCTCCGCGGAAATGATTTTGTCGACATCTGCGGCTGTAGGAAATTTGTCCTCCCGATGTAGGAACAATACTATATGGGCATGAGGGAGTCCACGTTTTTGAAATTCAATAGTATACACGACTACAAAAAAGACGTTCATAAATGTCATTAGATTTTTCTACAGTAATGCTATGTCAGAAACGATATATTAAATTAAAAGATTAGCAATTGGTAATACCTCCTCGCGCTCTTCCAAAAATATGTCGATCCTTTAACTCCCTAATCAACTCATCGAGCTTCATTTTAAAGACGCGACAGACAATATCTGGACGATCCTCGGGTCGCAAGCCTCTTTTAGAAACAAATCGTACTATTTCCGGCCACTTTGGATTACAGGTTAAAGTGATGAATAAATCTGGATAACTAAACCACTTACAAATAGTCATGGTATCGAGGAAATTTGCTTTTTTCCAGTTGTCACCTCCGGGGAAAGAAGAAGGCACGATAAACCGAGTACCCGCCGAATATGGCTCAACATCTCCTCTTCCAACAACATTTGAGAGGTTCTTATAATTATCAACTCAAAGTCGATCTTGGTTAAAACGAATGAAATTGAGCCTATGCGATTCGACCAGCATATAACAATCAACTAAAAATTGGTGGAATGCCTTACCAGATAATAAGATCGTTGGAAATTCAACATCTGGTGGTCTCTCTATAAGATGATAAGCAAACCACTCCCTACACGTTGTTTCTTCACGTGGTTGGTCACTCGTGCTAACACCAATAGAAGAAGCACTATGTAGGATACCTGGCCTATACCCATCTTCTCCGGATGGAATTAACAAAGGATATTGTAAGGGGGTATATAAAGGGTGCAACTCAGATATCCGCTGTAAACCATCGCACGACCTTCTCACAATAATATCTCGCTTCTCCATATGTGGACCAATATCCCCCTCAATTAAAGCCGCTACCTCTGAAACTGTTGGAAGATTGTAAGTTCTTCCATCACTTAATCTCCTTGAAATAAGTTTGATACTCACATCACTGTCTGTATTTACAGCCAGTCTATCCCTAACCTTCCTAAATGTCTTTGCAATTGTATTGTGAGAGTCAATCATATTTTTCAACAATCATATTAACTCGTCATTGAACCTTGATGGATCCCCTGGACTACAATTAAAAATAAAATTATTGTCTACGAAAAAAAATATTATACTCTACAAAAAAAAATTTATTACGGAAAGGAAATATATTTACCTAATGGCATTTTTTCGATTTTGAACTTCCTCTTCCGTGTCATATATGTAAAGTTGACAGAACTTTGGCCTTGCATCTCCGGTCGGTACAAAAGTCCCTATCCGATGACAATATTGACCTCCCATCCTAAAGGTGTACGGTCCTTTACCTTGATTAATGGAATGATCGATTTTACCGCCCATAGAAGTGAATGATAACATCGAGTTATAAGCTCTAATGTTTTTTCTATAATGGTTGCTAAATCGATGCTGACCGGTCAACAACGACTTTATAAGTTCAGGCGGCTGCTGTAAAAATACGAGTTCAACTTTTCCATCAGAACAACAAAGTGAGAACTTAGGACGTCTTGTACCACGTCTTTTATCTTTTCTCTCATCAAACCACATCAACGCGTGACATTTCTCTTTCATATTCTGCATCACCACAGTCCCAATAGCCTTCCCATGCTAAACAATTTTCAAAACAAAATTCATAAATTAAGATATAAAAATTAGACTACAACAACCAAAGCATGTTGCAATTCAAATTAAAAAATAAAAAGTCATGATTGAACTAACCATCATTATTTAATTGCACAGAAGTATTTTGCTGAGTTCTCGAAGATTCTCCATGTGAATAAGATGCATTAAAAACACAACTATCAGATGATTGTTCAATTTGGTTTACAGACGGAATCACTTCACTGAAAGCTTCACCATATTCAACACATAGATCTCTCACTAAGCGCTCAACAACATCGGTCGGACTACATATAAGTTCTACACAAGGTGTTTAATAAAAATTAAGAATGTCACAAACATTAATACGTGTTAAATGTAAAAAATTAAATATATATATATATATATATATATATATATATATATATATATATATATATACCTGTGACGTTGGAGGTTACTGGTGTAAAATTGACCGTTTTTTGAGAAACGTCACTATGAACATTAGCAGCACGTTTCTTAGAGAATCGCGACTGTCTTTTTTCTCTTGTCGTTCTCGCTCGTAACTGATTAGGCGTTAGAATAACAGTGTTGGCATATGATGGTGTAGGATCATTAGAAACGTTACTTGGCGGGGTTATTATCGCTAACTGTTCACTTACGATTGTTCTTCTGCTTCGATGACATGGGGTATGAGAAACTGAAATGTTCACAATTGGTACTGCCGTATTATAAATTTGTGAAAACAACAAATGAAAAAGAATAAAAATTAAAATTCAAAAACTTGAATATATGTATTGAAATATTAACAATTACAAATAAAGAAGTATCGTTCGTAAGGTCACGTAGCGGTACTCGAGGATTTGACATTGATTGTGGCGTATTGTCCGTAATCATCAAGTTTCTTTGTGCTGTCTGAACTCTTATATTGGTAAAGCATAACGGCAAAGACAAATTATGTCAAACGTTATATTATTATGTACATTTTCACAGCGTAAACTACGTGGACCGTATATAAACACATCCCGAACAAAAATAAAAACACACACAATATCAAACATGGGCTGACAGAAATAGTATTTTGGGCTCAACCTTTCTACGATTCACGTCCAAACCAATTTCAAGCCCAATTTATTGCAGATCATTTATCGACATTTATCAACATTTCTACAATTCCCGTCCACTACATTTTAAAGCCCAATTTGAAGAAAACCCTAATTGAACTCCACATTATATAAACCCATCCCCCCATCAAACCCTAACATTTCCGTCTCCCCTTTATTATTACATGCCTCCGCCTATCTCTCACTCCTTCTCTCTCTACTTCACTCTCTGATTACATCTTCCATACTACCATCCCCCATGAAACCCTAACTTTTATCATTAAAGATTTCTTACTACCATCCCCTCCGTCGTCCTCCCTAATTCCGATTCCCAACCCTTGATCCTCCTACATCTTCTTATCGCCTTTATGGATGGTCGAAATCTTGTTCTTAGGAGCGTTTTTTCAAGATGTACTAATGGTAAGTTCACTTTTACTGTATACTTTGTTATTTCCGCCGATTTGTAAATTAATTTCAAATTTTATTCGATTTTTTTTAAATGGTTGTTTATTTTCTTAGATCTATCAATTTTCTGAGTTATTGCTAATTAAAAAATCGACATAGAAATTTTTTTTAATGATCAATTTCAGTGCTTGCTTTTTTACAATGAGTTTTTATTAGATCTATAAGTTTATTTGATACACATGCTATTAACAATTTTAAATCATTTTTTCTTAATATTTTTTGCATTTTTTTTCGTAATATAGCAGATCTGTTAAATACGGATCTAATTAATGCAAAATAAGCTCCGCGTTTTGTTTTTGTTAATTTTTATTGCGCTTAATGAAGATGTTCAATACATGCCGCTTTTGATTAAATATTAATTGGTTTCCTGACATCTTTTCCTCGCATGCAGATTCATATTCATGAAGAAGGTGAAGGCTTCCAACTTTGGTTTTATTCAGATTCATATTAAAGATGATCTATTGATGGTGAGTTCCTTATTCATCTTTATTTTTATGTATTTTTCGCCTTCTAAATTAATTTTTTCACATGAATTTCGATATATTATAAAATGATCTGTTGATGGTGAGTTCCTTGATTGCGTTTTTTGACACTTTTTTTTTAGATCTATGAGTATAATGAGTTAGAAATGCTAGTAACAAAAAAAATTTAAGATGAATTCAATCTGTTTTAAAAGAGATGTTAAATTTTTTTAATGGAGTTGTTATGTTAGTCTTGATTATTTATCACTGTTATTGAAAATAATGTTTAAAAATCTGAAAATCTGACTATAGGATCTGTTGTCATTCAAGATTGCTGCGTTTTTGTTGTTGTGACAATTAAAAACCCTAGATTCATTAATTAAAATTACATGTTGGGTAGAACCTTACCTAAAATTGGATTCAACCCAACACGGGTTTTAACCCGACCCAACCCAACACGGGTTTTAACCCGACCCAAATCAACACGGGTTTTAACCCGACCCAATTACAACTCAACCCAGACTGACCCAATTACAACTCAACCCGGACTGACCCAATTCCAACTCAACCTGGACTGACCCAATTACCCAATTACATGGACTGACCCAATTACATGGACTGACCCAATTACAACCCAACCTGGACTGACCTAACCCAACCTAACCCAACCTGGACTGACCTAACCCAACCTAACCCAACCTAGACTGACCTAACCCAACCCAACCCAACCTGGACTGACCCAACCCAACCCAACCCAACCTGACTGACCTAACCCAACCCAACCCAACCCAACCTGGACTAACCTAACCCAACCCAACCTGGACTGACCTAACCCAACCCAACCCAACCTAGACTGACCTAACCCACCCCAACCCAACCTGGACTGACCTAACCCAACCCAACCTGGACTGACCCAACCCAACCCAACCCAACCTGGATTGACCCAACCCAACCCAACCCAACCTGGACTGACCTAACCCAACCCAACCTAGACTGACCTAACCCAACCCAACTGTTGGACCTATCCCAAACAAACCTAACTGTTTAACATACCCCAACCCAACCAACCCAACTGTTGTCTTTCACACTCAGGTTTCAATATGTTACATTTCTGAACTCATTTTGATTTCACAGTTATCAGATGTGTTGTATAATATACAAATCATATTAATTGTTCTACACTTGTTTGCAGAACATTTATTGCAGATCATTTATCGACATGTGAAAAGTTAAGTACGTATACTGATTCTCTTTTGTAATATACATTTCAATTTCATATTTCCCCTTTTGGGAAGATAATTTACTAACATTTCTTATGTTGCTCCTTGTAGAAACATTCTGAAGGGAAGGTTTCAAAAATATAAGTGATGAGGCATATTCTGCACCCGCTGACCGAGTCAACATACTGAGCAAGGTCAAAGATATCCACAAGCAAGTCAACGACTTAGACAGCCTAACCGACGCAGCCTGTCGGCCTGTCTCTTGGGTCCCGGCTGGGGCAACTAGCCAGCCGGGGCACACATCCGCGAACTCATATCCAAGACCCCTCGGCGGCGAGTCAACAGGGCCCGCCGGCCTGCCATGGGTCCCTCGGCCGAGGGTAGATCAGTCTTTCCACCTGCTAGCCACTTGGCCACTACGTGACAAAAGGTGAAAGTCTATAAATACTCCTCAACTCTCATTGAGGAGGGGATCCACAATTTAACCTAAAAATCACTATTCATCTGGTAATATCTTCCTTATCTCTCTACAAAATACACTTCGCCAAGTAACAACAACTTATCTCTATAAGTTTACTGACTTGAGCGTCGGAGTGAGTTCGCTCGGTCCAAAGCCGAGCCCTCAGTTTGTTCATTGTTTCAGGAGACCGAAAGGAGGATTCAACCAAAGACGTCATTCTACAAGCACGGGTGGTAACAAATAACTGCTCTGGAATTACACCCGGAACAATTGGCGCCGTCTGTGGGGATAGATACTAGAAGCTAGTCACATTCATTCCCAAACAAAAAAAAAAAAACAACACAAAACAAAAACCCACCCAAAAAGCTAAGAAGATGTCGAAACAACCAGAGAAGGTGCTGGTGGAAAATGAATTCTACCAAGACGACACATTCCACAACTCGAAATCGGGCGGTCCCCACCGGCCGTATCACTGATACGACGAACGGGATGCCAAAGGAACAAGATACACCGCTGCCCGCCGACCAGGTCACCATCATGGGACATGTGGTTGATGCAGCAAAACTGAAGCTACTCCTGGACCTAATTGGTAGTACGCCGACTCACACTATCACACCGACAAGAGCGGCGGAACTCGTCCAGGAGACTAGGGCCCAAAATGTGACTCCGAGAAACTTGAACGGAGCACTAGGGGAAGCTGACCCTGTCAAGACGCCGGGGGAGCCCAGAGTGCTAGTGGTAGACCTGAGTCCTTCCCGCACTCGCGGGAGGACGGCGTCGCCGCAGCACCAACGAGGCATGCCCCAGAGGAGTGAAAGAAGTCCGACTCACCAGAGTCGAAGAAGAAGTCCGACTCACCAGAGTCGGGGAAGAAGCCCGACTCACCAGAGTCGGAGAAGAAGCCCTCCCCGCCACGGGGAGAGGAGCCGGACTAGGGATGCGAGGAGCCGATCGCCGCGTGTCGTTCGACACGTGGTCAGACAGCCCCTCAGCGCCTACGTCCTAGAGACCCCGGTGCCGGCTAAGCTGAAGTTGCCACCCGTAGCATACAATGGAGAAGGCAACCCAACCGACCACGCCGAGGCTTTCGAGTCTTACATGTCGGTATGGGAGCAACCCGATGAGGTTTGGTGCCGAGTCTTCCCAACGACACTGCATGGGATGGCACAAAGTTGGTACAAGGGGCTACCCGATGGGTCGGTATACTGTTATGCCGACCTAAGGGACATATTTTTAGCCCAATATTCTTGCAACAAGAGGAGGGCCGTCGAGACATCGGACACTCCCGACTATCGCAGCGGGGAGGGAGGCGAGTCTCTCCGAAGTTATGTGAAGAGGTTCGACGCCAAGGTTCAGCAGATTCGTGAGCTGAACAGCGAACTGGCGGCCTTCGCACTAATGAAAGGCCTCCCGAGAGGAGACTTAAAAAATGAGCTCATCAAGTGCGGCGGCCTGAACCTAGACTCCGCCAGGAAGATGGCCGATCAAGCCATTAAGGTGGAGGACTACCACAAAACCTGGGTAGGCCCCAGCGAGGCCGGGCACTCAGAGAGTAAGAGCCGCCGGGAGGACAACCCGGATGAAAGACGCCGTGACAATAATAGGTCACGGTCTGACAGGTCCGCCAGGAAACAGAACTCGGTGGGCGCCGGGGAGTTCGAAACGTACTACCGAAGCGGTACAATGATCACACCCCCGGTCGTATCTGCCGCCGAGGTCTTCGCCCGAGCAAGAACGAGGGCCGTAAGTGGGAAAGGCCCCCAGGCCGAAGGGGGACGGTGACACGAGCCAAGATCTTGTGAGTACCACGCCACACCGGTCACCTTATCGACAACTCGCCGCATCCAAGAATGCCATTGAAGAGCTGATCCGGAAGGGGAGCCTCGGCAAGTATGTTGCCAAAGGCAAAAAGACTGATGCCGGCGGTTCAAATAAGAAATCCGTCTTTGAACGGATAGGAGTGATCCATGTTGTCATCGGGGGCAACGAGAACGGTGGGTCCGCTCATGGGCACAAACGGCACCTGAACGAGCTGTATCAGGCCATCAACTTTGTGCCCAAAACAGCGATCCCCGCTTCCAACATCCCCGATATGACTATTGGAAGGAAGGACTACGAGGGAGTCATCGCCCCTCACAGCGACCCACTCGTAGTCCACTTGGACATATCCAACCACCTGGTCAAGAGGTGCCTGATTGACACAGGCGCCTACACGAACATCATGTTCAGGGAGTGCTTTCTCAACCTCGGTCTGAAAGTCGGGGACTTGATGTAACGCCCCGTAAATTTCGGACCGTTAATATATTTCGAAAATAATTAATAAATCAAGTAAATTTGACATTAGTGTATTTAAAGTAAAAATAATTCAAAGAAATATAATTTTATTATATTTTGAAGAAAAGTATTTATTTTGATAGTTTCGAAATGTTTAAAAATAGTTTAAACCATGTAAAACTTTTTATTTCGAAATAAGGGCGTATCGGGGGGAAAATGACAATTCGTTTGAACGTTGGGTAAACGAATTTGGAAATGGGTCGTATGAATACTCAATTTTATTGTAATCTCGTGTTTAAAGACTTTGGTCTTGACGGAATTTGCATTTGACTTACGGTTTTAATTATTATCGAAACGAGTCAAAACCGACTCGAAAAATCCCGACTCAAACCCGCTCTTTCCTTTCTTTTTCTACTTTCCCGCGGACCAAACCCCCCTTCCCCTTCATTTTTTCTGGTTTGTCTTTGTTCATCGACATTCTAAACCCAAAAACCCATAAACACCATTTTCACATACAAAATCAAGCTGTTTCGGCCACAATTTCTTCGTTTCTTATCGGATTTTCACGAAATTTACCTTTCCGGAATCCCCTCGACGAGATCTACAACTTAGTATGTTCTAATTTCAGTTTTCATTAAGTTGTTTTAAGATGAATTTTCGGAAATTCGGTTTTAGGTACTTATTATTGTGTTTTAATTGTTTATTTAGGTGAAGGATTGGAAGACGAGTTCGGGGACTCGTATATTGTAGAGGATAGCGGCTAGTTGTGGTTAGGGTTTCGGTTTTGAGGTGCTAATTGCTCTTTTTCTAGCTTAAGGTAACATATTTCGAGTCACTCGACGAAAGATCGTCACATGTTTTTAATTTTTGTATGTTTGGTGATTTTTACTTGAGTAGTAGTTTTCACATGATAAATTTGTTGTATGCATGTTTAATTTGTGCCTTTTGTTAGTTTAAATTATTAAAGTTGAATTGGGGACGATTAATTAATTTTCAGACGGTCTCTTACTAAACAAAAATGGAAAAATAAGGTGGTGTAGGGGACGGGCAGCGAGCCCGTGGCGGCCCGAGGCAGCCCACGGCTGCCCGGGTTGGTCCGTGCTTGTTTTGCGGTTTTTCGTACAATATTGGTCATGTGGGTAAATTAACAATCTTGTTTCATTATACATTCATACTACTGTGCATGTGAATTAACGTGGGTGAGTGTCATTTGCATTTGTATAGTTATGCAAAATATAAAAGTTTTACTACATAGTTTAATGATTAAAATTTTAATCATGAGAATGAAAAATTTTGACCACTATAAATGTTGGCCGGATGGCCTTTTGTCATTTGGAGTTTGGTTGCAAACTTTGAACCTAATTCAATAAGTTATTATTATTATTTGAAAGTTTTTCTTTTAAGAATTGGAAAGTTTGGCCGAGACACTTTAGTACCAAACAAGAGAGGGCAAAAAGTCCTACTTATCTATATAAATTCTAGCATTCTATCATGTGAAAGGCTTATAATGTCTATTTACAGCATACAATCCCAACAGAATCCTCAATAAGTATTCAATACTAATTTCTAATTCTAACAATAGTAACCATATTAAAGGCTTCAGGGGAAACTAGGGCCATTTCTAGAATACAAGTCACTATTAAATTCAATAAGCTATACATGTGAACAAAAGCTTGATAAATGGCCTAAAACAAGAAAAAGGCCGATTATCTAAATCATTCAACCGAATTTTTACCCGCAACCCCAGCCCTGCGACAGGTACGGGTCAAATCTTATTTTTTTTTTAATGTGATCGACCTATAGTAATTTCGTAAGACCTGGTTACACATGTTATATTCTTATCTAATTGATTTGTTTAAATGATTTCTGCATAGTCGAGAGTTTATGTAATTTAGTTTTTGGTTTTATTTATTTGATTAGGCTCAAGGTAAATTTTATAGCTATAATTGTAATGTTTTGTTGATTGTGCCGAAAACTGAGCCTTAGTCCCTTTGACTGATGCGATGTCAATTAATTGAGTGATTGGTCACCGCAATTTGACCGCACACTGCCGCAAGGTCAGGTTGCGGGTAAAAATTCGGTTGAATGATTTAGATAATCGGCCTTTTTCTTGTTTTAGGCCATTTATCAAGCTTTTGTTCACATGTATAGCTTATTGAATTTAATAGTGACTTGTATTGTAGAAATGGCCCTAGTTTCCCCTGAAGCCTTTAATATGGTTACTATTGTTAGAATTAGAAATTAGTATTGAATACTTATTAAGGATTCTGTTGGGATTGTATGCTGTAAATAGACATTATAAGCCTTTCACATGATAGAATGCTAGAATTTATATTGATAAGTAGGACTTTTTGCCCTCTTAAGGTTAAGTGGGTGTCTTACTTGACTTGTGTGGTGAGTTATGTGTGGTGTGGGCTAAAATATTCAAGTTGGGACTAGCTGGGACTAGGTCCTAGGTGAGTATTTCGGCCTCCATCATAGATAGGTCTTTATAGTCTCTGACGAGTATATGTTCACTGCTTGATAGCCTTTGTGTTCCTGACTAGTGGATTTATATCCAAGTTGGGGCATGACCTCAGGTACTAATTTTGATAGTATGGGGTCAGCTTAAGTACTAGCCAACCCTTCGGTGGTGTCCTTAGGGTACTCACTTCACTTTGTTTTAAAAAAGTTGTGGGTCTTGGGTGCGGTGGTGTGTATCCGCATGTCTAGGTCTCAAGCAGATTTTAGGCTAGGGTTGTGTTGTCTCTTGGCCATGTTTTCTTAATAGTAACCGCTGAGCCAAGATACCGGTTCGATTACCTTCCCTACCTCGTGGTATAGACTCGAGTTACAAAGTGACTATTGACCGTGCTAAGAACTTATGCCTGTCTTTGATATATTGCCCTTTCTTGTATGGTGATTTTATGAACTCGTAATAGGTGAGATGTAAGCCGTTCTGATTGATAAAGTTTGGATTACTATTTGTTATCTGATTCACATGATAGTTTAGTTTGGTCAGTTTAGGGGTCATTTGTTTGAATACATGATAAGTAAATGGTTTATCAAATTGTTTACATGTTACATTACATGTTACATTAATTTTGACGATTCGTGGCTGGGAGGACTCGAAGTTACTCCCCACTGAATTGTGGCTTTCGTGTTTGTATAAAATGCGATTGACAGGTTGTTGATGCTTTGTTGGGGGTCACAGACGAGCTAGTGAGCAAGGAACCTTGGACCTAGTTGGCTTTCTTTTGTAGAAACCTTTTACACTTTTGGTTTGTATATAATTTGAAGGGACATATGTCTCCCTTTTCTATTTTGGTTTGTATTCTTATATTTCTGCGTCTTTAGTTATGTATGTAAATTAGATTGTAGCAATTGCAGGTATTGGCACCCGTCTATTGGGAATGTTGGATTGGTTGTGAATGGTTTAGGTAGAAAAATTTTTGAAATTGCAGGATTTGATCTAGTTGAACCATTTACAAACATATCCTACCAGTTTTTCCGTAGAATTTACGCATTTAAGTAATTAGATAACGATTATTTTTAAGGGTGTCACAGTTGGTATCAGAGCCTATTGCTCCCAACGCATGTTTGTGCACCCCACTTAGAATCACTTGACCTTTAAATAATAAACTTGAGAGAAGGGTAGGATGGGTAGAATTAGGATTTTATGTGGTAGTCTGTTTGTGATTACTAATTGTTAGGTTTTTTGATTGTTAGTTATTAGTTTTGGTACCGCTAAAGGTTGGTTATGCCAAATGTAGAATGCTTCCACTTTCTTGATATTTCGTCTTTCAAATTCCTCTTATCTCGCCTTGGTAACTACCTTTCAATTCTTTCTCCCGATTCATCTTAGGTTCGTTTTCTTCTTATAATAAAGTCCATGTGGACACCTTCCTTTTATTCCGCAGGATAGTCCCCTTATTCAAGAGAACCCAGTTTTGAGAGAATGTATCATTGGAGGGCGTGAACGAGTGGAGAAATTGATTGTTTAAGGTTTGAGTTGTATGGGATAATATAATTTGGGATCCTTTGGTTAGTCTTGTTAGTTGTGCTTGATATGAGAATTTAGTGAATTGAGAAATACCTTGGGATTTATGTCTATAGAGAGCTTGTTTGTTATAGATGATTAAGCATGGGGACTACCTTAGCACATAAGATGGAATGAACCTAAGCTACTTCATTTGAGAGTCTTGATATTTCTTGTGGAGAATTAAAGGTATGATAGTTAGCCCTAATCCTTGTAGGCCTTGAAAGGAATACAATAGGACATAGATGTTGCTTAATGGATTGGTATTGTACTTTGGAATTAGTTAGTTTGTTAAACCTTTTAAGTTGACCAAATCTAGTATAGAGTAGCCCTTGTTGACCTTTCGAAATTTGAGAACACGTGGTTGATCTTAGTAATCATATCTGGATTTGGGAATTATGGTGGAATGTTGTTCAATGTAGTTCGTGAGTTCAAGGATGTGATTCCAATTTATGGTATCGGAGACTAGAAGTATTAAGTGGTGAGATGATATACTTGGGGATGACATAGTAAGTGAAGTTCAAGGACGAGAATTGTAAAGAAGATACTTTGGGACATGGGTGGTAACAAATGAATTTGGGTGGTGAATTGATTTTGGCTCTTAGAACCAATTGAGTTGAGGAATACCTACCATTGTGGAGTCCTTGTTAGTCTTATAATTTGGTAGACTTTTGGGGCTTTGTTGAGCACCTTAGTGAAGTAACCTTATCATATCGACCATAAGCTTTGATGAGTGTTTGGTAAGCGGGAACCCTTTCATTGTGCCGCTTCTATTCTCCTTTCCTTCTCTTTAACGATCGTTGAACCTTGTCTTTATGCTAAATTTTACGTATCTTCTTCTTTCCCGAGATATCTTCTTAAATCGAATACCTCTTATTTTTGTCAACCGTTATCTTTACGGTCTGACTCCTTAGTTTCCTAGCTTGTCAGATGCATGCACCCTTCAGAAATGTTTTACTGTTTCTCTATTCCGTTATCACTCCTTACCTCCTTAGTATAGTTGGTACCCTGTTGACCATGTTTACAGAGTTTGTGAGATGTGATTTGAGGATATAGGTTTGACTAAGTAGCCGAGTTTGGGTTGGGCTTCCATAATCATTTTGGATATGAGGGTTTGATAATGTATATGTTATCGTGTGGGAAATGTTAAATGTGGGATTATTTGTTGGTTTTAGTGGGTGATATTGATTACTACTTGAAGTATGTTATGAGAGTGAGAGTAAGCTACATTGTTGGGAAGTCTTAGCACTTGTTTTGGTAACTAGAAAGGGTAATGGTTTGGTTGACACCAATTGTTAGGTTAAAGAATATAGTTTCACTTATGGTTTTAGGAACTTTGAGGAGATAAAGTGTGGTTACAATTAAGACCTTGTTCCTTGGGAATTTGATGGTAAGTAAGTTTTAGGATGTCAAATTTGAAAGAATATTCCTTGAGATGTGGATGACCATAATGGTTGGTGATGTGATTTGGCATTCTAGTTGACTCTTGAGAGTTCTTGAGTTGAGAGAGACTTAGTGTTGAGAAGAATTTGTTAACCTTATAGATTTATAGACCTTGAGGTCACATTGAGTACTTGAGATGATGGGATGATGTTGTAGCTGAGTGTAGATCCGCTTTCGGCAATCCTTAGTAAGCAAAAGGATAGAAAACTTGAGATCCTATTGATTTTTCAGAGTTTGGGGTTGGTATGTTACTACCTTGTTTTGAAATGAGAACCTTGTGGAATATTTGAGGAACTTTCTCTTGGAGTTTATAGCTTGGTATTGGGATTCTTGAATGAAGGTTTACTTTTTGAGGAAACTATAGTTGACACTAGTTGGATATGAATATAGCTTTGTTGGAAGCTATGACCTTAGGCTTGTGGAAGTTGTTTCTGAATGTTTGAGGATTAGGAACGATGAGATCACGCTTATAGTGGAATACCTTGTTTCAGGGAATAGATTAGGATGAGGTAACATAAGCAATTAAGGAAACCCTTGGGAGAGATGTGATTATGAATTTTGTTGTTAGGAAGTTTTTGGAACCGTTTTGGGTGTTGTTGTAGTTTGTGATAAAAGTGTTTGGCATTTCCGTGTTGTCTGATTTTCCTTCTTCCTTGATCATGAGCGTTACTACTCATACCTCTTTTCCTTACTTCATCATACTCCTCTCATAAGTTTGATGTTGGTAACCTTTGAAACTCCGTCTTTGACACCCATTTAGGTTCGACTTCAATTCTTACCTCAGGATATTCATACAACTCTTTTGATTATTATTCTTATTATAGAACTTTAAACTAAAATTTTGAAAATGCTTTTATGATTTTTAATGGTTTTAACATTAGTGAATGTTAAATCTCGTTGTTGGAGACGTCCCAATAATGGGTTTTCTCATTTATTGGTGTAGAAATATTTTTATATCTTGATATGAATATGGATGTTCTTGTCTGATCAACAAGAGTATCACCGTTTCATTGAAAAGATACCTATATTTTCTAATAACTATAATTTCTCCTTCTAAGTTTCGAGGGCGAAACTTTTTAAAAGGAGGGGTGATTGTAACGCCCCGTAAATTTCGGACCGTTAATATATTTCGAAAATAATTAATTAATCAAGTAAAATTTGACATTAGTGTATTTAAAGTAAAAATAATTCAAAGAAATATAATTTTATTATATTTTGAAGAAAAGTATTTATTTTGATAGTTTCGAAATGTTTAAAAATAGTTTAAACCGTGTAAAACTTTTTATTTCGAAATAAGGGCGTATCGGGGGGAAAATGACAATTCGTTTGAACGTTGGGTAAACGAATTTGGAAATGGGTCGTATGAATACTCAATTTTATTGTAATCTCGTGTTTAAAGACTTTGGTCTTGACGGAATTTGCATTTGACTTACGGTTTTAATTATTATCGAAACGAGTCAAAACCGACTCGAAAAATCCCGACTCAAACCCGCTCTTTCCTTTCTTTTTCTCCTTTCCCGCGGACCAAACCCCCCTTCCCCTTCATTTTTTCTGGTTTGTCTTTGTTCATCGACATTCTAAACCCAAAACCCATAAACACCATTTTCAATACAAAATCAAGTCGTTTTTACCACAATTTCTTCGTTTCTTATCGGATTTTCACGAAATTTACCTTTCCGGAATCCCCTCGACGAGATCTACAACTTAGTATGTTCTAATTTCAGTTTTCATTAAGTTGTTTTAAGATGAATTTTCGGAAATTCGGTTTTAGGTACTTATTATTGTGTTTTAATTGTTTATTTAGGTGAAGGATTGGAAGACGAGTTCGGGGACTCGTATATTGTAGAGGATAGCGGCTAGTTGTGGTTAGGGTTTCGGTTTTGAGGTGCTAATTGCTCTTTTTCTAGCTTAAGGTAACATATTTCGAGTTACTCGACGAAAGATCGTCACATGTTTTTAATTTTTGTATGTTTGGTGATTTTTACTTGAGTAGTAGTTTTCACATGATAAATTTGTTGTATGCATGTTTAATTTGTGCCTTTTGTTAGTTTAAATTATTAAAGTTGAATTGGGGACGATTAATTAATTTTCAGACGGTCTCTTACTAAACAAAAATGGAAAAATAAGGTGGTGTAGGGGGACGGGCAGCAGGCCCGTGGCAGGCCCGAGGCAGGCCCACGGCTGCCCGGGTTGGTCCGTGCTTGTTTTGCGGTTTTTCGTACAATATTGGTCATGTGGGTAAATTAATAATCTTGTTTCATTATACATTCATACTACTGTGCATGTGAATTAACGTGGGTGAGTGTCATTTGCATTTGTATAGTTATGCAAAATATAAAAGTTTTACTACATAGTTTAATGATTAAAATTTTAATCATGAGAATGAAAAATTTTGACCACTATAAATGTTGGCCGGATGGCCTTTTGTCATTTGGAGTTTGGTTGCAAACTTTGAACCTAATTCAATAAGTTATTATTATTATTTGAAAGTTTTTCTTTTAAGAATTGGAAAGTTTGGCCGAGACACTTTAGTACCAAACAAGAGAATTTGGATACAATTTTTGGTCTAAATTATTAATATTATATTTAGGTGTCAAATCTTATTGATTTGTTTAAATGATTTCTGCATAGTCGAGAGTTTATGTAATTTAGTTTTTGGTTTTATTTATTTGATTAGGCTCAAGGTAAATTTTATAGCTATAATTGTAATGTTTTGTTGATTGTGCCTGTAACACCCCATATTTTATAATAATATTTTATTATAAAAGTATTTTATTAAATTGATTATTTTGGAGTTTAATAATATATTTTGAATATTTATATTTATCGTCTTCGTTCTCTAGTTTATTATTTCTCATTTTAATCTACTTTTGGAAGGGTTAAAATGTCCGTGCACAATTTTACTATTTTAATACAATAATTACTTTTCTATTATAAGGTCTCCTTGCGTTTTAATATGGTCCAATCCATCTTGCAATCAGATAATCCATTGTATGAGCTAATGGACCCAAAGCCCATTGGTTAATCCCTTATAAATAGAATTAACCTAGCAAGCAACTAGGTCAATCCTTCTTCTTTCTCACGTAAAACCTAACCTAGCAGGCAAGCTGCTCTCCTTTGTTTTCTCACGTAAAGTGCCGCACGGCAGCTTCCTCTATTTCTCTCTTTTGTTCTTCTTTTCTCCCTTTGACTCCATTGTTGAATATCTTTTCTTCCTTCAAACTTATTGATAAATTATATTTTCACAATCCTTGCTCTTACCTTTACAATAATTTATTCTCCAAATATTTTTATGAGAATTATTTATATGGACCTTTAGACCTACCTTTAAGGTCTCTTATTTTAATGGGTAAAGAAGAAGAAGAGTCTTTTATGGTGTTTTCATGGATTTGGATTCGTGCATCTTTGATATCGGTATTGAGGACGTTGACATCTGTTGGAAACAAGGATTTGATGGTCGTGTCTTTCATGAGGTTTTCTTTATTGCGGTCTTTAATTCCTAAAAAGGTAACTAGGTGTTTCTCTTTTAATTGTGTTTATGCCAATTGATGTAATTAATATGATTTAATGATTGTTTTGCATGATTGGTACATGTTTGATTATTTGTTATCATGATTAAATATGTTTCACATGTTTGTATATGTTTTTATGCATTAATTATATATCATATGTTGCTTATGCATTAAATTATGGGTGTCATGAGCGTAATTAGGGTTTACGAATAAACCCTAGTGGCGGCATGATAGGCGGCCAAGGGTTCTTTCCAAAGTTATAGCTAAAGTTAGTATAACATTGATGATGATTCAAGAGTTATAGCTTAAGTTAATGCAACTTTGGGTAGCTACTCTAGTTATGGCTGGACCTACTATAACATTGAAGTACGAGATAAGGTTATAGCTGTAACTAATGTAACCCTGAGATTTATGGCTCAAGGTTATGGTTAATGCTAGTATAACTTTGAGTTTCGTATCAAGGTTATAGTTGAGGTATGTATAACTTCAAGTTATATATACTAAAGTTATTGTAGAGGTTACTATAACCTCGCGTCCGAAGTTTATGGTTAGGGTTACTATAACATTGAATGGTTAATGTTAAAGTTATAGCTGAGGTTACTATAACATTGAATGGTTGATACTTGTTTCACATGTTATGTGGTGTTCAGTTTCATTATATAACGTTATGTTTGCATATATCGTTTGTTACTCTTGTTTATATAGTTGTAGGATAGTCAGTTATATTATCCTATGATTTGATAGTGATGTTATTCACATGTATGTATGGTCAGTTATACTGTGCGTTGTTTGTGGGTTGGTTGTATAGATGACGTGAGGTATCAGTTATATACCGAACGGAATGAACTAATGCAACCCTTTGGGGTCCGTGTATGGTCTATGGTGGGGGGGTAATGGAGGCGGTTGTTATACGCTCTATTCCCGAGTGTCGTCGGTGTACGCTATTGCACCGAGAGTCCGCCAGTCTTAGACATATAGGCGAAGTGGTTATACGCTATACATAGTACCTTGATGCGCTTGTTATACGGTCCACACCGATGGAGGCGCTTGTTATACGCTCCGTCGGTTAGAGGCGATTGTTATACGCTCTAAGGCGTTCATTTTATACACCGTGCTTGTGATTAGAGGCGCTTGTTATACGCTCTAGTAGGTTGTTGGTTGGGTCACATGTTATCTGATTTGGAGTAAACATTTCGAATACTTATCTTTTTATGCCATTATTTTGGTAGTGAGTTCTCATCAAGTTTTTCATGAGTATAGATGGTCTCGCATGTTTACTAGTTTTGCATTTCAATTGTTAATAATTGTTAGTTATATTCAATTGTTGTAAACATGACTGGGAGAGCATCTAGTTACTCCCGACTGATTGTCGACCCCCCTTTCAGGTTGTTCAGTTTGTTGTTGTTTGGTTAATGCTTGCTTGGGGAATGTGCGAAGCGAGCTTAATAATAAAATAGGAGTTTGTTTTTAAGTTTTAAGAACCTTTTGAATAATGTATTAGTTGTTTTGGATTTAGTAGCGAGCCGGATTGGTCAGGTGTTTCCGCCACCTTGACCCTTTTGTCAGTATCGTACTCTGATATTTACTTTATATAAGTTTTTCCTTTGTTTTATAATCCGGGTTGTTACAGTTGGTATCAGAGCGAACACGCTCCCAACTCTCGCTTAGTTGATGACTAAAATAAATGACTTAGTAAATGAGTGAGAGTAAATGGGGTAGAAACAATTAAGGACTTGTTTGTTTATGCCTTAATGTTTCGCATTATTATTAATTGTATTACATGTGTTATTCACGTACTTGCTTGTTTGTGTCTTAATGCTTCATATCGTCATTAGTGTTATTACATGTTTTGTTCATGTATTTGTTTGGTTATGTTTTAATGTTTATCATTATTAATTATATTGAATGTATAGTTTATGTATTATGTTGTTTGTGACTTGATGTTTTGTTTCGTCATTAATTGTATAGAATGTGTTGTTCATGTATGACCTTTTCAAGCATGTTTTGTTGATTTTAAAGACGGTCAATTTTGAAAATGTTTCTTACATGTTTGTCAAAACTTTTAATCTTTGGTAACCCGATCTTTACTCTTATCGTAATTTCATCCTTTTTGGATCATTTAGTGGTGTTGTCCTTGTTTGAGGTGATTTCGAGGTTGTTTCTGTTGTGGTTTCTTGAGGCATCAAGTTAGGATTAATTGGAAGATTTGGATGTTAAGGTATGAAAGAAAAGAGTAATTGTTATTTTGGGTTTGGTAACGAAGGAGTTTAGTTTTGGATTAGAGGTTGTTATGATGAAGTTTACTTTGGGAATAGAAGTTGTTATGACGATGTTTCCTTTGGGATTATAGGCGTTATGTTCTTTTATGTATTTGAGGAAATCCTTATTGATGATAAAGAGTGATGATATTTGGCATGAGATATATGATTGTGGTTTGACAGTTTCACAAGAAGTGAGTGGCATAATGAGTATATTTCTCTTATGGTATTATTTGGGAATGTTGAGGCTTATGCTTTTCATGGTTAGAATTATTGAGTTTTGCCGTGCGCTAAGGGAAAGGTTGTGCGAGTTATTTACGGATCGAGAGTAGAATAATGGAAATGAATTGAGAGTTATCGTGGAGTTATGATTGAGCACGTTGAGAATTTTGGAAACTAGGCTCGTCTTTAATTGGAATACCATATTTGATGAGTTATAATTGTTAATGGTATTCAGTGAGTTGCGAAAGAATTTATGATTTATCTGTTGAGGAGTTATTTACTGATCGTACCTTTGAAAAGATTGATTGAAAGAGACGAACTGTAATTTATGGACTTGTGAGGTGTTAATGTTAAAGTGTCCAAGCGTTGCCTTAGTGAACGACCATGTTGATAATGATTATAATGAATCGTGGTGTCCATCTTTTGAGGATATAGAGATTGCTATGGATTGATTCTTTAAGTGTGATTAGATGGAGTTGTTGAGAGTGGAAGGATTTGAGAGTCGATGGTTGTGAGAGTTTGTGATCTTGAGAGTTGATAATCTGAGGAATGTAGTGATTGTAAAGAGACAGTTGTATAGGGATTTGTTGGTGCTGAGGTACTATGGAGATATGATGAAAGGATGTTACGAGACTTTGTTACCTTAAGTGATGATTGTACGAGAATTGTAAGACTCTGGTTATCTGCTTTATTTATTTTATCTTAAGTTGTTGTTTTCGAGTAGGTAAAATTGTTTTTGAATTGTCTATTCTTGTCATCCTTGCACGTGTTAACCATACCTCTTGTATTTGAGTTTTTAAACCAAAGGTTTCTTAACTTGGTCCTCTGTCTGTTTCATCTATCGTTGCTCTCTACTTGTTCTTTATTTCGACTCTAGTTCCTTGTTCTTTGAACTTTTGAAATTACCCTTTTCACATTGATTTCTCTCTAAGCTTTTGTTTCCTAAAGCTATATGTTCTTTTGCCTTGTGACATTACACGAAAATGTTTTGTTTGGTTTGCAAGTTATTTATTCTTTCATGGTAACTTGAAAATGTTTGAAATCGCTTTAGAGCTACTTGTGATCATCTCGTAATGAAAGCTTGGATCCTTGGCGAGCGATGTTAGACGCTTTGAGTTTGATGTTTGGTTATTTGAGGTTTAGAACATGGTAAGAGAGTTGAATGCGAGTGTGAATTGGGATAACATATAGAGTTTTGGAGAAGAAGTATTAAAGGTGTTATTTTGAGCTCTGAATGTTTGAGGATGTTTATACCTTAAGGGTGCATAGATGTTTGTTTATTTTATCTGAGGTTAAAGATGTTTCATTAAGAGTATGAGTGATTAATTGAAGGACATAGATTCGTACAGTCTTATGGCCTGGTGGATTCGTGATGTAACGATATATTCATGGATGGTAAACTGAGATTAGAAATTGAGGTTATAAGTTTGGTGATTATATGAGAACGGGTGATAAGATTTTTATGGTGATATTTTTATGCTTTGATGAAAATGCGTTATCGATGGCAAGTGTGTTGTGGTACAATAGGTTCTAGCTTAACCTATGGTGTATGATTCGTTGGGTGCATAGTAATGCCGTGATCATGAGTGTTCAAAGGAAATGATTGAGTCTTGCGAGTACGACTGATGATTTTATCATGAGATTGAGGTTGCATAGAATTTTGACAGTTTAGTCGGAGTTTGAGGTTTGAGATTGATGAGTTTGGATACTAATGTATAACGAGGATCATCGAGATTTATGGAAGGCTTTTGAGCTTAAGAGTTGTGAATGATAGTGAGCACTACCGACTTTGAGGATGTTAAGGTAGCGATAGTTTTAATGGCATTCGTGAATGGAAGAGTTTTCTCATTTGAAGGATGGTTCTTTGTTTTGAGATTATTTGTTTGGGGTTTTGGTTAATGTCAGATCTTGTGGTTAATGGTAAACTAGAATTGGAGTATTTGTTAAAGGTTATGTGGATTTGGAGTAATAGTAACGAGTTCACAATTTTGAGAGGGCATATATGTTGTTTAATGATGGTTAATGGTAGTTGGATGAGTGTTTGAAATATGAGGACTAGATGTTGGCATAATGATCTTTTTGGGCTGAGTTTGGATATGGATCAGAGTGCGCAGCGGTTAGGATTCTGAGATGACTTTTATTGATGATCACTTGTAGTTCTTACCTTCTTTGATCTTATCTTTGAAATTCAAGTTTCGAGGACGAAACTTCTTTTTAGGGGGTTGGATTGTAACACCCCGTATTTTATAATAATATTTTATTATAAAAGTATTTTATTAAATTGATTATTTTGGAGTTTAATAATATATTTTGAATATTTATATTTATCGTCTTCGTTCTCTAGTTTATTATTTCTCATTTTAATCTACTTTTGGAAGGGTTAAAATGTCCGTGCACAATTTTACTATTTTAATACAATAATTACTTTTCTATTATAAGGTCTCCTTGCGTTTTAATATGGTCCAATCCATCTTGCAATCAGATAATCCATTGTATGAGCTAATGGACCCAAAGCCCATTGGTTAATCCCTTATAAATAGAATTAACCTAGCAAGCAACTAGGTCAATCCTCGTAAAACCTAACCTAGCAGGCAAGCTGCTCTCCTTTGTTTTCTCACGTAAAGTGCCGCACGGCAGCTTCCTCTATTTCTCTCTTTTGTTCTTCTTTTCTCCCTTTGACTCCATTGTTGAATATCTTTTCTTCCTTCAAACTTATTGATAAATTATATTTTCACAATCCTTGCTCTTACCTTTACAATAATTTATTCTCCAAATATTTTTATGAGAATTATTTATATGGACCTTTAGACCTACCTTTAAGGTCTCTTATTTTAATGGGTAAAGAAGAAGAAGAGTCTTTTATGGTGTTTTCATGGATTTGGATTCGTGCATCTTTGATATCGGTATTGAGGACGTTGACATCTGTTGGAAACAAGGATTTGATGGTCGTGTCTTTCATGAGGTTTTCTTTATTGCGGTCTTTAATTCCTAAAAAGGTAACTAGGTGTTTCTCTTTTAATTGTGTTTATGCCAATTGATGTAACTAATATGATTTAATGATTGTTTTGCATGATTGGTACATGTTTGATTATTTGTTATCATGATTAAATATGTTTCACATGTTTGTATATGTTTTTATGCATTAATTATATATCATATGTTGCTTATGCATTAAATTATGGGTGTCATGAGCGTAATTAGGGTTTACGAATAAACCCTAGTGGCGGCATGATAGGCGGCCAAGGGTTCTTTCCAAAGTTATAGCTAAAGCTAGTATAACATTGATGATGATTCAAGAGTTATAGCTTAAGTTAATGCAACTTTGGGTAGCTACTCTAGTTATGGCTGGACCTACTATAACATTGAAGTACGAGATAAGGTTATAGCTGTAATTAATGTAACCCTGAGATTTATGGCTCAAGGTTATGGTTAATGCTAGTATAACTTTGAGTTTCGTATCAAGGTTATAGTTGAGGTATGTATAACTTCAAGTTATATATACTAAAGTTATTGTAGAGGTTACTATAACCTCGCGTCCGAAGTTTATGGTTAGGGTTACTATAACATTGAATGGTTAATGTTAAAGTTATAGCTGAGGTTACTATAACATTGAATGGTTGATACTTGTTTCACATGTTATGTGGTGTTCAGTTTCATTATATAACGTTATGTTTGCATATATCGTTTGTTACTCTTGTTTATATAGTTGTAGGATAGTCAGTTATATTATCCTATGATTTGATAGTGATGTTATTCACATGTATGTATGGTCAGTTATACTGTGCGTTGTTTGTGGGTTGGTTGTATAGATGACGTGAGGTATCAGTTATATACCGAACGGAATGAACTAATGCAACCCTTTGGGGTCTGGTGTATGGTCTATGGTCGGGGGGGTAATGGAGGCAGTTGTTATACGCTCTATTCCCCGAGTGTCGTTCGGTGTACAGTTATTGCACCGAGAGTCTGGCCAGTCTTAGACATATAGGCAGTGGTTATACGCTATACATAGTACCTTGGATGCAGTTGTTATACGGTCCACACCGATGGAGGCAGTTGTTATACGCTCCGTCAGTTAGAGGCAGTTGTTATACGCTCTAAGGCGTTCATTTTATACACCGTGCTTGTGATTAGAGGCAGTTGTTATACGCTCTAGTAGGTTGTTGGTTGGGTCACATGTTATCTGATTTGGAGTAAACATTTCGAATACTTATCTTTTTATGCCATTATTTTGGTAGTGAGTTGCTGTCAAGTTTTTCATGAGTATAGATGGTCTCGCATGTTTACTAGTTTTGCATTTCAATTGTTAATAATTGTTAGTTATATTCAATTGTTGTAAACATGACTGGGAGAGCATCTAGTTACTCCCGACTGATTATCGACCCCCCTTTCAGGTTGTTCAGTTTGTTGCTGTTTGGTTGATGCTTGCTTAGGGAATGTGCGAAGCGAGCTTAATAATAAAATAGGAGTTTGTTTTTAAGTTTTAAGAACCTTTTGAATAATGTATTAGTTGTTTTGGATTTAGTAGCGAGTCGGATTGGTCAGGTGTTTCCGCCACCTTGACCCTTTTGCCAGTATCGTACTCTGATATTTACTTTATATAAGTTTTTCCTTTGTTTTATAATCCGGGTTGTTACAGTGCCGAAAACTGAGCCTTAGTCCCTTTGACTGATGCGATGTCAGTTAATTGAGTGATTGGTCAGCCGCAATTTGACCCGTACCTGTCGCAGGGCTGGGGTTGCGGGTAAAAATTCGGTTGAATGATTTAGATAATCGGCCTTTTTCTTGTTTTAGGCCATTTATCAAGCTTTTGTTCACATGTATAGCTTATTGAATTTAATAGTGACTTGTATTGTAGAAATGGCCCTAGTTTCCCCTGAAGCCTTTAATATGGTTACTATTGTTAGAATTAGAAATTAGTATTGAATACTTATTGAGGATTCTGTTGGGATTGTATGCTGTAAATAGACATTATAAGCCTTTCACATGATAGAATGCTAGAATTTATATTGATAAGTAGGACTTTTTGCCCTCTTAAGGTTAAGTGGGTGTCTTACTTGACTTGTGTGGTGAGTCATGTGTGGTGTGGGCTAAAATATTCAAGCTGGGACTAGCTGGGACTAGGTCCTAGGTGAGTATTTCGGCCTCCATCATAGATAGGTCTTTATAGTCTCTGACGAGTATATGTTCACTGCTTGATAGCCTTTGTGTTCCTGACTAGTGGATTTATATCCAAGTTGGGGCATGACCTCAGGTACTAATTTTGATAGTATGGGGTCAGCTTAAGTACTAGCCAACCCTTCGGTGGTGTCCTTAGGGTACTCACTTCTCTTTGTTTTAAAAAAAAGTTGTGGGTCTTGGGTTCGGTGGTGTGTATCCGCATGTCTAGGTCTGCGCAGATTTTAGGCTAGGGTTGTGTTGTCTCTTGGCCATGTTTTCTTAATAGTAACCGCTGAGCCAAGATACCGGTTCGATTACCTTCCCTACCTCGTGGTATAGACTCGAGTTACAAAGTGACTATTGACCGTGCTAAGAACTTATGCCTGTCTTTGATATATTGCCCTTTCTTGTATGGTGATTTTATGAACTGTAATAGGTGAGATGTAAGCCGGTGGTTCTGATTGATAAAGTTTGGATTACTATTTGTTATCTGATTCACATGATAGTTTAGTTTGGTCAGTTTAGGGGTCATTTGTTTGAATACATGATAAGTAAATGGTTTATCAAATTGTTTACATGTTACATTACATGTTACATTAATTTTGACGATTCGTGGCTGGGAGGACTCGAAGTTACTCCCCACTGAATTGTGGCTTTCGTGTTTGTATAAAATGCGATTGACAGGTTGTTGATGCTTTGTTGGGGGTCACAGACGAGCTAGTGAGCAAGGAACCTTGGACCTAGTTGGCTTTCTTTTGTAGAAACCTTTTACACTTTTGGTTTGTATATAATTTGAAGGGACATATGTCTCCCTTTTCTATTTTGGTTTGTATTCTTATATTTCCGCGTCTTTAGTTATGTATGTAAATTAGATTGTAGCAATTGCAGGTATTGGCACCCGTCTATTGGGAATGTTGGATTGGTTGTGAATGGTTTAGGTAGAAATTTTTTTGAAATTGCAGGATTTGATCTAGTTGAACCATTTACAAACATATCCTACCAGTTTTTCCGTAGAATTTACGCATTTAAGTAATTAGATAACGATTATTTTTAAGGGTGTCACACTTGAGCCCCTGCACCAGTCCACTGTACAGCTTTTCCGGGGCCGGCCTGGTACCCCTGGGGTCAATCAGACTGCCGGTGATGTTCGGCGAGGGGAATGCGGCTAAGAATGTCCTAGCTGTGTTCGTGGTCATTGACGGCTCGTCCGCCTACAACGTTCTCATAGGCCGAGTCACTCTGAGCGAGGTCGATGCAGTAATGTCCATCCGGGCCCTGACACTGATGTATGTCTCGGACCGGGGGGAAGCGCATAAGCTCGTCTCCAAGGACGAGAAGGACGAGGTGGTCAACGTCCGGATATCCGCGAGGGATGCAACATGCAATCCCTCAAAGTGGCAAAGAAGTCGAGAAGGGGAAAAGCCCATCCTTACAACAGGGAGGGCGACCTCATGGATGCAATCGACGCTAATCGGGAAGGTCCCTACAAAGTGGTTGAAGAAATAAGGCTGGGTACACACCGGCTGACAGACATGGAGGGTGTGCCTTTAATGAGCCATTAGGAACGCGGACATTCTCAGGAAATACTTTGTATAGCGGCGGAGGTGCCCAAGACAACTGTGGGCACCCCGACACATGCTTATATCTAATGAAGAATCGTCCAAGTTTTCCATAAAAGTGTTCATTTCCCCCCCATAGTCACTATTAAGAAGTAGACGCCACGACAGTCACCCCAAGAGGTAGACGTCACGGCAGTCACTATCAAGAAGTAGACGCCACGACAGTCACCCCAAGAGGTAGACGCCACGGCAGTCACTATCAAGAAGTAGACGCCACGGCAGTCACCCCAAGAGGTAGACGTCACGGCAGTCACTATCAAGAAGTAGACGCCACGACAGTCACCCCAAGAGGTAGACGTCACGGCAGTCACTATCAAGAAGTAGACGCCACGGCAGTCACCCCAAGAGGTAGACGCCACGGCAGTCACTATCAAGAAGTAGACGCCACGACAGTCACCCCAAGAGGTAGACGCCACGACAGTCACTATCAGGAAGCAGACGTCACGGCAGTCACTACCAGCGCAGTTGATACTCGCGAAAGCGATCAACATGCCTTAGAAACGTTAAACACAGTTGAGATACGCATTCTAAAAACGCGCCAGGCCGAGGCAGAAACAAAAGAAGCGCTCAATTAATAACGTAAGAAGACAACTCAGACGGGGACAAGAAAAGACCTCGGCCAAGCCAGAGGCAAAATAAGCAAACTCTCATTAAAAATGATAACAGGTTACAAGTGAGGAGAATACAGACGACGGCCGTGTCCCCATAGGGATAAGCCAAAACGCAACCTACCAAAGTTTTACAAAAACAAGGAAAAGAAAAGCAAAAGGTTACAGACATATCATTTGAAGCGCCAAAAGATGGCAGGGAGGAAAGGCTTAATAATTGGCTCCCGAACAGCTGAAGCTATCCGAGATGCCGGGTGAGCCTGGTGACGACCGCCCGTCTCCCTATGCCTCGTTGCTTTGCTTGCCATCGCCGGCGTTAGCGCGTCATCTTTGATGGGCGACCCGTGTCTGTCTCGGCGGTCTCGGCTTTCTCGGCGACCTCGGCTTTCTTGGCGGCCTCGGCCTCGGCGGCCTCGGTGCCTTCATCCTCTCGGCTTCCTCCTTGGCGCCTTAGTCTTCTCAAAAGAAGGGTCGCCTTCTCCGCGGCCACCTCTTCCTCCTTCTTCACCCTTACCTCCTCCTTGGCCTCCTCCTCCACGGCTTTCTCCTTAGCTTCGAGCTTGTCATCAAACAGCTCGTCAAATTTGTCCCACGGAAAGGAGCCATCAAGAGGGAAGAGCTCCCCAATCACTTCCCTGGCGGCTTCCTCGGCCAGGTCCCGGTATTGGGCGCACATGTTAGGGAGGATAACGGTTTGGAGCGTCTCAATGTCCTCCTCCCTTTGGGCGATGATAGCATCCTTGTTCCGAACCACCTTCCCTTGGGGCTGAAACATGCCCCTCCATTCGTCCCTCTGCTTAGCATAAAGGTCGGCGTGCTTCTGAACGAGGTCACGCCCCTCCAGCAGCTTAGCAGCTTCAGCCGCCGCAGCCTCGGCCTTGGCTCTCTCAGCAAGGACCTCATTTTCAGCGTCCTCCCTGAGTTTTCTCTCAGCACGGACTGCCTCTTCAGCCTCAGCCTTGGCCCTCTTAGCCTCCTTGTTCGCTGCGTCGAGTTCAAGCCTTAGTCGCTCGAGATGTGGGGCAGCGTTAGCAATGGCCTTCTCTTGCTCCACAATAAGAGCACCGGCCGTATCAGCCCACTTCGCCAGTAACCTGGTCAAACTTAGGCCCTCCGACTTAATCTGGAGGGGGGTAGGCTTCGGGAAGGAGGTGACAACGGTGGCATCTTGACCACTTGCCTGCGCAGTTTTCTTCTCGGCACGTCGTTCAACAGTGTGACCGGTAGACGGCAGCGGTTGATCTACAAAAAATTCAATTAAAGCATCCGTGTCAACATACATGGACATACCAGAGAGCTTGTCATCAGGAACGCCTAATGAACCGGCTAAGTCTGAGCCACAGGATAAACATGTACCATGCTTGGCCTTCTTGGGCGGAGGACGCATTTCCTTGCCGGCAGCAGTAGAAGCATTAGCGGCAGGGGTAGGCTCTTTCCTCTTACGGACAAGAGGAGATCCCTCCACATCGGAGTCCCCCCCATTGGTAATATCAACGATCACCACCGTCTCCTTTTGGGCTACGGGGATGGGAGGAGGAACTGATGTCGACGCCGTCGCCGCCGAAGACTTTGTTTTCCGCGTTTGGCGCGGCATGTTACTAGCAACCTTCGCCTGGGCCGCCTCCACATTCAAGCCTTTCAGCTGCTGATCCATGAGATCATTCGGCGACGTTCTGCGATCACGGGCTAGAGCCTTAGGATGCAAATCAGCAACGGTCTTGTCCTTGGCAAGCCCCATTCTCCGGAGGATATCCTCAGACAGGTCCGGTCCAAAGTGGTCTGCAAAGGAAACAAAGCAAGAGTTAAGTACTAGAAATAAATCAAAATTCAAAAAAAACAGAAACATTGAGAGTAGAGATGGGCCTCACACCGACCCCACTCACCCTGTGCTAGGGCCGGTATGAGGCTGACATGGCAGAGCAGCTCATCCTGAAGAATGATCTGCGTTGGGGGAATCCATCTTTTCGGCACCCCACTCTTGTCCGTTTCAAAAAGCCTCATCGCCAGCTTCTCATCCGCAGTAAGAGGGACCTTGCTGGCGTCCATCTTAAGCTTACTCCGGGTGACCCATTTGTCATGCTCCGCCTTAGTCTCGCACCGCAAATTAACTTGGTGCTGGAAGGCCCGGGGCAGCGGATAGTCATCCGGCACCTCAACATACACCCACCGATCTTTCCAGTCCTTGCAGGAGGAAAGCTTATCAACGGAGACGTAACCGGCTCCATTTGCCTGCACGCTGTACCATCCGACGCGGCCAGAAATGACGGCGAAGGTGGTGAAGCCGACGGAATAAATTAACCGTTGGGACCTCCCCCTTGAAGAGACAGAGCCAGACAAAGCCGACTATGGTCCTAATAGCCAACGGGTGCAGCTGGGCCACGACGACGTTCATGGCTCTAATGATGGCCATAACGTAATCATTCAGCGGAAACCGGAGCCCGTACTCCAGGTGCCGGATGTATACGCCGGTGCAACCCGGGGGAGGGCAACAGACGGCCTGACCCTCCTCAAGGATAACAATTTTGTACCCCCTGCCGAAGTAGAAATGGCCCTCGAAAAGTGTTTCGCCGGAGCAGCTGGCGAACTTATGGGTCCAAGCACGGTCAGGGCAGACCTTACAAGGGTCGCCGTGATCCATGATGTACTGCCTCCCCTCATTAGGACGAGCCCTTTCAGCATCATCATCGTCATCATCAACATCATCATCATCCTCCCAACCCTCCAAAGCTTTTGGATCAACTTCGGGAGAAGGAGACCTAGGGCCCCCAGATCTTATCGGGATGGCGTCTAGTATCTCCTCCTCATCAAGACGCAACGGGGAACCCCCCGGCGCACGGTTACTAGGTCCGGCATCAGCAGAAGACATGGTAGCAACAATTACTTAACAAAATAAGAGAGTGAGAAAATTTTGTTTGTTTACCTTGAAGAAAAGCACTAGCCAAAGTAACGACTCTGAAGATTAGAAGAGAAAGAAGCCCTTGAAAGTTTAGAGAGAAGAAAATTTTAGAGAAAATGAAAATGGTGGCCAATTTCAGGGACTAACTGCCCTATTTATAGGGGAAAGCCCATGAAGAAGGACCAATCAGGGCACAGCCCATGAAACGTCAGCCAATCAGCGAACAGACACGTGTCAGACATGCAACCACGGAATGTCAATCGTTGCAACAGTTGAACGTCAATCAATGCAACAGTGACCAAGCGTCTTCAACACGCCCCTTCATATCTCTCTGCCTATTCATCTTCCTCAACAAATTCCTAAAGTATCTGTTCTCCGCCGGCCGGGGGCAATCAAAAACAACCGGCACTCTCAACCCAGGTCTCGGCCAGCGTCACTTTCTTTTCCACATCGGATGCCCTTTACACATCCATGTGGAGGGGGGATATGGTACGGCCTAAGCAGAACCAAGCCGAGGTAGAAGAAGCCGGGGCAGAAAAATTTTGTCTTACGCAGAATATACGCTCAACACACATCGGAGCCCATACCACGGCATAGACTACGCTGGGGGCAAATTGATGGGGCATATTCTGCACCCGCTGACCGAGTCAACATACTGAGCAAGGTCAAAGATATCCACAAGCAAGTCAACGACTTAGACAACTTAATCAACGCGCCGTCTGTCGGCTGTCTCTTGGGTCCCTGGGGCAACTAGCCACCGGGCACACATCCGCGAACTCATATCCAAGACCCCTCGGCGGCGAGTCAACAGGGCCCGCCGGCCTGCCATGGGTCCCTCGGCCGAGGGTAGATCAGTCTTTCCACCTGCTAGCCACTTGGCCACTTGGCCACTACGTGACAAAAGGTGAAAGTCTATAAATACTCCTCAACTCTCATTGAGGAGGGGATCCACAATTTAACCTAAGAATCACTATTCATCTGGTAATATCTTCCTTATCTCTCTACAAAATACACTTCGCCAAGTAACAACAACTTATCTCTTTAAGTTTACTGACTTGAGCGTCGGAGTGAGTTCGCTCGGTCCAAAGCCGAGCCCTCAGTTTGTTCATTGTTTCAGGAGACCGAAAGGAGGATTCAACCAAAGACGTCATTCTACAAGCACGGGTGGTAACAAATAACTGCTCTGGAATTACACCCGGAACAATAAGTTAAGTGTTATTCAATCATTGTTTCTTTAAAAAAGTTTCCTTTTAAGTTTTAGTTTGGTTTCTTATTACCAACATCTTTTTTTTGCTTTAAATTTTGTCAATTTTATTTGAATTTATACTAATGAAAATATGTTACTTAAATGCAGGTTCATTCGAAGCATGCATATTATTCCTGAAAGATGGAAGAAGTTAAGTAACCAATAACATTCGAAGCATGCATATTGTTCGTGAAAGATGGAAAAAGTTAAGTAAGCAATAACACAATGTAACAGTTTTTAATTTATAGAAATAAATTAAGAAACTTAATGTTTTCATTGTTCATTCCTTGCTGCCGTCTCCTTTTTTTTTGGCTTGTACTTGAATTCCCCTTTTCCATGTTTAACCCACCTCTGTTTTGATGCTTCTCAAGATGATGCAAAATATGTGCAAAATTTGACAGTTTCTAGTTGCTTATCTTTTTAATTGATCTTACAAAACTGGTAAACTAAAATGTGTTTGATTGATTTGTATTTTATAAATGCATTTTGTGGCCAGTTTTTCACCTGTATGCATGAATACTTTTAGTTCACTCAACTATTGCCCACTAACTTATAAACTGCAAGTAGTGCATCATGGATAGTTGACCATAACTGTTTAAACCGTCAGTTAAGCTGAAAAAATTCGACTTTGATTTTTCAGACGTTTTTGCTTACACATTCTGTGACAATGCTACAATAACATTTTCAGAACTTCTTTTAAATTTCTGCCCTTCCATTCATCCGTTTTTTTCCATGTTTTTCAATATAAGTCAAATACTCGTACAACATTTTTTGTTTACTCATTGGTAGGATAACGAATGTACTCTGTTATTGTTGGCTGTAAAAACCGTGTTGCTTTGGTAATTACTCACTTATTAATGACTAATGACATGTATCGTAAACTGGAAATGAAAGAATTAAATTTCATAATGATGACGAAAGTTCATTAATTCTTCGTGAAATTGAAATACAATAGTAAAAAACGTAGAACATAAATAAGGTTCGCCGATGTTGCTAGCTTATCCAATATGATGCATCTTTGTTATCCACTTGCTTCTTTAAAACTGCATCCAATCTTTGCTTTCCTTTAAGCTCCGTGTTTGAAGTGTTGTGGCATCCGTTTCTCCTTTAGCTTCTTGATTGTCTACATAATAAACTTGCTACAAATCTATCTTAAATATGACAACCTAAATTGTTCGATTACAACTTAAAATAACCTTGGTCCAAAATAGAACAAAAAACAGCAGTCCAAAAACAAAAACACAAATGTCCTTTAACAACGTTCACAAACTGTTTAATAGCTAAAATGTTTTTTAAAACTCCATAGGCTGCTTGCCCATCTTAATTTCCTTCAGTTTTGTGGCAGATGATTTGTCGGATGCTTCAGTCGTCTCCACGACACCTATCTGTGGTGTGATCTCTTGGGAATTCAGCACAAGTTCGGACTCAATTATCTCTTTCATTTGCTCCTAACAAAAAATAATTGTTACTGAAAAAGCCATTAGTATCAAAAAAATTAGTTCAAGTTAAAATTCAATTCACCATCATTGAATCTGATCTCGAAGTGTCCCTTGTCGAAGTTGAAATTGCTTGTTCCTAAAGGAGAGGACAATATTTATTAGTAAAACGAAACATACAAGTATAATGTGTGTATATGTTAGTCATTAATTGATCTCATACCTTTCTTGCATTATTCATAGCATCTCGAAGTGTCCCTTGTCATTAATTGATTTTTGCTCAATGTTATATAAATCTGTCACTCTTATTTTTGCCACAAATGTCCTGTCAAGTAGAGGCCTGAAATCTGGGGGAGGGACGACACTGTACATCTGAAACGATATTTAAACGTTAATCAGTAACATTATACGTTGGTTAGATATTATTGCAAATTGTATGTAAATGAGTTTTAGGTTACCTCATCTTCGTCAAGGATGGCTTGTGCTGTTTTCCCAAGCAAATCAACCATTACATCATCCCAAATAATGAACTCAACCGAATCTGAATTTTCATATGTCACAATAAACTTAACTTGAAACCTTGGTATTGGTGATGTCACCCCCACACCCTTCATTGTGCAATTATTGTTAATTTTTTCCCTGTCACAATACCACAACCCATCTTCTCCTTGCTTCACTTTTGATCTGCATTCTTTGCAAGAGTAGTAGTACCAACTATTACCAGATGTATCTAACTCAATAATCTTGGCCATTGTGACATATGCCCCTCCTTTGGTTAAATTTGGTATCTCTGATAGTGTTTTGATGTTTGCACTTGCGAGGATTGGAGGATGGTACCCAGCAATTTCTGGAGCCCCAAAGACGGGTTCATCATCATCTGGAAAACTGGTAAGAAAAATGGCTTAATTAATTTAAGCTGAAATGGGAATGTTAAAAAATTTTGAACTCAAAATGTTTCTGGACTCTATTTGGACTGTTTATTTCAAATATTTTTTTGACGGTTATCGACTGCTTCATTTTGTGGACGATTTCTGGAGTTTTCATGTTGTGCGTTTTCTGATCAATAACAATTACTGCACCTACTATTCCCCTAAAGACAATAATATCACATAAAACGGATTTAGATGTCATACCTATTGTTGAACACTTTCACCTCGTTCATATCTGGATTAACCAATATCTTTGTTGCACCCCATGTTGATGTTATGCTAACTTCCCCTGCATAGTAGAAAATAATGAGACAATTTTTTTCCAACATTTTTTTCTTAAATTTTGTAAGTAATCAAAGTGTTTGTAATGCTGAAAAAGGTATTTGAATGACCAGAATTTTATACCTTTATAAACATAACGTTTTACGAATAGCATAACCAACGTTGGCTTTGGTTTGTTAATGAACTCTTGCTCGATTTCTGAAATTTGCTGAACGTAGTCCCTAAACAATGAGCAGCACAAGTTTTGGTTCCTGAAAAAACGGTTTGTAATGATTATTTTGTTATGATGTTAAGTTTGGCATATTGTTTATAGAATATAGTCAACTTACATATTATTGCCCAAAACAATAGTCCTCCTTCTCTTGCCATTGCTGTCTCTTATTGGATAAACTTGCTCCAACCTTCCAATTACGTCTGACACGGAATTTTTCACTTGTTAGTTAACATTTATGGTGCATATATGAAAAATAAATTGTAGGCCATTGTTGCTTACCAATATAAAGTCTATTCGGCATTGCTCCAAAGACCACCTCATTGAAAGTGTAGAAAGCATGGGTAGAAAGTGGAATATCTACATTAGGAATGGGTACCACCCTAGTGCTGTACTCGAACCAAATCTTGCACGGGTGAATTGTTGCCATGTCAAGTCCCACTCGGTTTGATGATACACTGAACCTTCTGATTTTGTATCTGCTCCCTTCATTAAGGTGCTCTAAGAAAAGGCGAGTCAGCCTCTGGTTGATTGATGCCTGAATTGTGTCTCCCTACATTCATTCATATTAGTTAATAACTTGTCATAATAAATTGAAAATCGCCACAGGAAAAGGGAAAAAGGGAGACTTACATTTTCATCAATTAGGATGAGTTCTACACCTTTCACTTCCTTGGGATTTGTCTCCGACTTTCTGTACCACAATCTCATAACCCGAACAGTTAATTGCTCCGACCTTGCTGTTTCTTTGGTGATGCTCGAAATTGGAATACTCTGGATGTGTGCCATAATCTCAAGTTTTTTTATTGTCTTTGCAATATTGAGTTTTTGTGACAATATCAATGTTTGCAATCCTATATATACGAAAATATAACCTCTTGTAAACCCTAAATCCCCCACTACTTCCATTACCCCTGAACCCCACTTCTTTGAAACTGCTGTAACTTCTGCCATTCCATATTTAACTGCATATGCCCTAATTTCAAAATATGCTGATTATTTTAATTTAATGCAGTTTCGGATTTCATGGTTGGACGGTCCAAGTGTATTTATTATGATGATAATAACGTTGCCTATCATTCGTACTTGTAGAAGTAGAAATTACTCGGTAGTCTATCATTGTCATCTTCCGAATTCGGAGTGCGAGGCTGATAGTTAAATTGCCAGAATTTTTGCTCCAAGTACATAATCCTCGGTGATGAACGACTTTCTATACAGATCTGAGAGGATTACTTTTTCAAAAAACAACATATTTTAAAGTGTTTCAACTTATCGTATCGTGTTTTTATTATTTACAAAATATTTGTTATAACAATTGTGAATTATTTAAAAAAAATTATTAAAAAAATTTTATTATAATTTTTTAATCACTTGTAATTTAAATGAAAATTTATTTGTTTATTTTGTAGTGTAAAAAAAAATTAAAAATAGCTTTCACTGCTTGCTGAAGTCTATATTAACTCGGTTTGCTATCATTGTCACCTACCAATTTCGGTGTGCGCGGCTGGTAGTTCAAATGCCGAGTTTTATATTCCAACTACATTTCTCGTCATTATTGATATTTTGAAAAAAAATTCTCATACACTGTATTTTTAAAAAATTATGTTTTCATTAAATTTACTGCGCAAGGTAAAATTATTCATAACAAAAATACTTGTTATTCATTTTGTAATTCATTCTCGATGTATTTTCGATCCGTATATAAGTGTAATTCTTTCCTGAACTTATGTAATTTTATTGTGTAATTTTGGTTTAGTAATTATGTAATTCAATTACGGTAACTCGCTTTTGTAATTAATTCTGCGTAAATGTTATTCATTTTCTTAACACGGAATGTATAAAATTTTATCATAATATTAATTTGAAGAAGTATTCCGTAAGATGACTTTATATAATTTGTTGCAAGACGGATTTAAGCGCATGCTTTGAAAGACGGATATCTTAGTAATTAAATACGTTGCACACACATGGGTCCCACCATAATCTGGATTTTCGAAAAAAAAAAAAGAAAAAAAAATGTATTAATGACGTGGCGCGCTCTCTGATGAGTATTGTCTTCTGAATTTATATAGATAAGATTATGTAAATAGCTTAAATAAGGAAATAGATAACAAATAATCGTGACCGAGGGATTACAAATTAAGGGGATGTTGGAATGGAATGGAATGGATTTGACTTTTGAGTCATTTTAGTGTTTGGTTGGGGTATTTTGGAATGGAGTTAGAATCCAGATGGCTCCAGATCTGACAAACGGGTCAATCGGGTCGGGTCAGTTCTGGTCTCTCATTGATTTCAGGTTAATTCGGGTTGGGTCGGGTCATTTCGAATTTCGGGTTGGTTGGTCGGGTCTATTTCGTGAGTAGGGGTGTTTCAGGTTGGGTCATTTCGGATCAATGAATAAGAGAGAAAAAGTCATTTCAAGTCTTTTCGTTTCAATTTGAGTTATGTTTTGTCGGGTCATTTTCGCGTTTGGTGGCTTCAGATCAGATCATTTTCAGGTTGGGTCAGTTACGGGTCAAGAAAGCGCGGGTCATGTTTGGGTGGGTCAGGTCAGGTCAATTCGGGTTTCGGGGTCACATTCGGATGATGTAGTTCGCGTCAATGTCGGGTCTCAGGTCACCCTTTTCGGATCGTGTCAATCAAGTCAGGTTGTTTTTGTCAAGTCTACCGTCATATTTAGACCTACACCTGGCAAAACGGGTCAACGGGTCGCGCTCCGATCAGGCCAATTCGGGTTGGATCAGCTTGGGTTTGTCACATTATCGGGTTCGTTTGTGTCGGTGTGGACATGGGCCACAGGCTGGTCTGTGGATTTGGGCCACCTACCGGTCCGTAGTCACAGGCCACCTGCACGCCAAGCCAATCTGTGGACATGCAGCGGTCTTTTGAAAGCCACGCTCGGCGGCGTAAAAATGCTTTCGACCGGATCATTTTAGATCAGTCGGTTTCGTCTCGGTAAAGGTCTCGAAACGATTAGAGATGTTCGGAGTCGCCACCAAGCATTTGTGGGATGCTTGGAATCCGTTTAAATCCACTTTATACCTCGGTCAAACGAAGCACAAAGCAGTGTTTGACATAGGTACTAAAGATAAGGACTCGTCCCCCTTTTAGCATTCTATGCCTAAAATGACTCTTGTACGCCCTGGATAAGGCCATTCATTATCCAAAGGTTCTTAGTAAGGAGTGAGGGTACATATTGGGAAGCCCCTTAATCGGACACCCAATCCCGCCCGCGTTAGCGGCCTCTGCTGATCGATCGTGGTTGTTTAAGTGCAAAAGTTGATAAAACGGTTAAAATGCATGAATGCGCATCCAAAAGTTTAACCTAACATGTGAGCTTTCTATCTCGGTTTGTTTAATCCAAGTATCAGTATAAGATGTCAAGTTGGATTTGTTGTTGATTTGCATGTGAAAACAAAAATTAAACATCCATTTACCAAATTCGGATTATGATGCTTAATACGATTCATTTATTTGTAAAAGGGTGTCAATTGACAAAGTGTAAAAACATAAGCTTGTCAATCTGATCCGTCATGTATTCGGATTAACCGTAATCGGGATATTCCTAGACAAGTACCAAAATGGGACAGAACGGTGCCAGGCAGCCTCATTGGGGCGCGAGCCTATTGGCGAGGGAAGGGCTCTACCCAGGTTTTGAAAGATAGAAATAGGCAGGCTCTTGGGGCGCGAGTCATGGGGCGAGCCAAGAGGTGCCTCCTGGTTGTTAAAATGGTTGTTTAAAACCGTATTTGTGATTAAATAATTTGCAAGTATTGTTTGCATGACTCGGAATAATTACTATTAAGTTAGTAATATTCGTTGTCGGATTTGCATATTTGAAAAGTATAGTTTACAAATAAAAATATAAAATGTTTGATTTGAACTAATCATGTGAAGTTCATTTCTTTGTAATTAGTCAAGTTAATCATCGTACTCGGATTCAACCGACATGGTATAAAGAACCAAGGATGATTATGAGTTATGACTAATATATTTACAAATGTAAACAAATGAGAAAAATGGTAAATAAAAGAAAAGGGTGTTAAAATACCCATTAAAATGTAATTAATCAATAATATCATCGAGTCACGGAATAAACCGTCATGGTATAAAGAACCAACGATGATTATTATAATGGTCAAAATATGTTTCTCATAAAAATGAATTAAAATGGTAAATAAAAGAAAAGAATTCCTTTAGAATGTAATTAACCAATTAATATCACCGAGTCACGGATTAAACCGTCATGGTATATGGAACCAAGGGTGATTATAATTTATGGCTAAAAAGTTGTCATAAAAATGATTTGAAACATTTGAAATGGTAAAAACCGATTACAAATTAGAAATGAAATAAAGAGGAAAGATGAGAACAAACACGGTTGAGTCTGACCTGGACACCCCATTGAGGCGCGAGCCTCTATGCATAGCAAGGGGCTTCTGTCTCAGGCCAAAACTCAGTTTTGGCTCGTCTAATCTATATTTGAATCGTGTTATGCATTGCTCATTAATATAAACTCATAAAAACAGTAGAGACATGAAATAAGTGAGATATTTACACCCTCAAACTTACGTGTATTGATGCTTGCGTGGTAGACGACTTTAGAGACGGTTTTCTCGTTGTGACTACTCGCGATCAAAGAAGTTTAAAAGAGTGCCTTAAAAAAGGATTTTGTTTTGAAAATATGCTGAAAATATGTTAATTAAAACATGTTGATTGATGAATTGAGTTGGTCGAATGGGTCGGTCGAATGCACGGCGACGGTACCAAACAAAATGTGTAAGGCTTGTGTTTACGATCGGTAGGTTTTAAACACGTGTCGATTTTGTGACTTAGGAAGTCGGGTCTAGAAGTTTAAGAGAGAGGTGAGGGGGCGGACACTCGCGTTCAGATTATGGTGTGTGATGGTGGGTATTTATAGAGAAATGTGGGATGGTAGGTCGGTCGATTTTGCTTGGAGGCTAAGGAGACACCCCAAAGAGGCGCGAGCTACCTCGTGATGTTATGGGGTGTACTGTCCCTTTCGCAAATTTGGATTTTGCATTTGTTCTAACCAATGTTTTGTTGGTTGTGATTTGTGGTCTTTGATGGTTGCTTAGCCGTGTAAGCTTCCTCTTGGGTGATATTTGGGGTAGGTATTTTGTGTCTTTGACTCGGGTTTGACCCGTGTGAGTCGGGATTTGAATTTCGAGTCGGTTTTTGGCTCGGTGTCGGTTTAGACTCTAAATAGGGTCATTTTAATGGAAATGAGATGATGAAGACATTCTGGCATTATTTTTGACATCTGAGATTTGGGTTGACTCGAGTTGCGGGTTTCTGAGCCGGTTTTGGGCCCGAAAACGGTTTTAACTCTAAATAGGTTTATTTTAATGCAAATGAAGTTAGAAAACCATTTATGAAATTATTTTTCATATCCGAGTAGTGCATTAAACCGTCCCATGAATAGCTAATCCATGCACGCATATCAAAAATACGTTATAGTTCGATCATCATCGGGTTGTTTTTGGGAGGTGCAGATACTGGGTATCTACAGTCGGGTCGGGTCTTTTCGGGTTTCCGGGTTGTTTCGGGCCAGGTCATTTTCGGGTCAATAAGAGAAAAAAAAAGGAATTTCAAGTCTTTTGGGGTCAATTAAAGTTATGTTTTGTCGGGTCATTTTAGGGTTGGGTGGTTTTAGATCGGGTCATTCTGGGTTGGGTCTGTTACGGGTCCATGAAAACTCAGGTCATATTCTAGCCGGGTCGGGTCAATTCGGGCTTCGGGTGTGGCAGTTCGGGTCGATTCGTGTCTCGGGTCAGCCTTTTTAAGTCTTTTTGGGTCGGGTTGCAACCTGACCCTAGACTCGAAGTTCTACATCACCCGAATGTGACCCGAAAACCCGAATTACCCCGACCCGAACATGACACGAGATTTCTTGACCCGTAACCGACCCGACCCGAAAATGTTCTAATCCGAAACCACTAAACCCGAAAATGACCCCACAAAATATAACTCTAATTGAACCGAAAAGACTTGAAATGACTATTTATCTATTATTCATTGACTCGAAAATGACTCGACCCAAAACAACCCGACCCGCTTGACCTGAAACAGACCCGACCAACAAACCCGAAACAGACCCGAAACCCGAAACGACCTGTCCCAACCCGAATTCAATGAGAGACTCAAACTGACTCGACCCAACCCGAATTGGTGATATTTGATGTGACTCCTATTTACGCACATTTAGTCCTCTAACTAGCTGTAACACCCCTGATTTTTTGGATAAATTAAAATTAACCTTTACATATAAAACTCGCCGAAATACAGATATATTATAATTAATATACAAAGTCTCTTATTACAAATCCTTTTTAAAAGTAACTAATACAAATAAAATTAAACTTTTACAAAAGTGTTCAAATAAAATCTTGACTTGAAACCTTGTGAATCGCAACGGAAGTAACCTGAAAATAAACCGTCACCGTGACGTGTAGCCAAAATGAGACAAACACGTCAGCTCTATAACAAACACTATCTCGATATAAGCAGCCGCTAGCAATTTAAATATTAGAACAAAAGGAAAGGAAAAGAATATTCTTTAGTTTAGAATTTCTAATGATAAAACAAATGAACTAATTTTGTCTCTACAAAATGGTTTGGTCAGAAGACAATCAAGTGCTAGCAAGTAAGAACTTTACTTCCTGGAGACTAAAAGATTGACAAGAAACGACTGGCAAGGTGCTCAATTAGGATTCACTCTACTTCATACAACTATTAATGGCATTTTGTATGCCCAGCTCGCCACTGCGGGTTGTGAGCCAAACTATAATTCTCACTAAAGCCATTTCTATAAGTCGGGCTCGCCACTGCGGGTTATGAGCCAAGCTATAATCCTCTAAAGGCATTTCTATAAGTCCGGCTCACTACTGCGGGTTATGAGCCAAGCTATAATCTTCTAAAGACATTTTTGTATGGCCGGCTCACCACTGCGGGTTATGAGCCAAACAATAATCCTATAAAGGCATTTTTGTATGCCCGGCTCGGCACTGCGGGTTATGAGCCAAAGTATAATCTTCTAATCTTATAACTTGAAATTTTAGCAAATACGCTAAATAAATCTTAAAATTTCGAAACAAAGCTATGTTGTCATATTACAAAGAAACTAGTAATTACTTCAAAAATAATATAACTCGAGTACTTACTACTTGTAAATAAAAATAAACATATAATATAACAAAACACTCCCCAAATAATCTGAGAAGCTTAACTTCATACAATTTATTCCCTTAATACTATGCTCATTTATGCACCACCATAATTAAGCAAATCCGATGTCACTACTCCAAACTCGGCTCCTAGTATTAAACTCAAAGTAGCCACATATCATATTTTCATTATCGTCCTCAAGCCAAGTACAAAAGGGGACAATGGGGTAGTGAACTGACAGATAAACCACGAGGCAGTGCTTCCATCTCAATATCGACACAAAACTCAATAATAAAAAACTCATTAACCAAGGTAGCACGTGGACCGTATAACATAATATGGCACATGGGCCCCTTAACTCAATATCAAACTCAATTTCAATATCCATATCGGCAAATGTCCCTTTTAAAGGACTATGCAACACGGAGTAAAACTCCGAGTTACTCATCCACTAGTTGAGGTCAAAGGATACGACATCGAAAACACAATTTAAGATCCAACTACAAGTCTCCATATGATTCAATCTCAGCTATATGACCAAATAACCATTCTTACTTTAGTAAGGAACAAAGAACTCGCAACCTTATGCTAAACCTCAAATACTAGCATAAAAACTCACCACTTTAATATCATAACTTTTAAAGCAACTTGCTTTACCCCCAAAACAAAATAATAATACATGATCCAGGCTTACGCATAAAACTTATCATTGTGAGCAAAGCCTTCTATTTTGAATTTGTATCTCCTAACCATGCTCGCTAACCATTAACTATCTAGTACTAATTATTAACAAAACAAACTACATAACTAGTCATAGTGTATGAATATACACACATAATAGAAAAATTCTGGGAGGCAAGTTCACAAGGCGTCTATATATACCCACTTCAAGTTCGTAAGCATAAATTAGTTTCACTGACTATCACCAAACTTTGTTCAATTAATTCAAACTCAAATATCTAAAATCAGCTCTTCTAGCCCGCAAATACGGCAATAAATAAATTATAAACTATTACCAATATATCTCAGAGCAATTCATCATAATACCCATGATCGTAAACAAAAATCGGATCATCTAACCCACAAGATTGACAATCAAAAACATATAATTCATATAACCTCTAACAATAGTAATAATAATAAGATCGGTAGAATCGTATTACCTGTAAAAGTAAGATCAGATTGAAACCCCTTAAAACACGGTGAATTCCGCCGAAAATTAATTGAGTGAATGATTAAATTGGCGGAAGTACAAAGCCCATCAAGAGCAAAGGGTGGGCAAGGAACTAAACAAAGCTATTATGCCTTACTGATTTCAAAGGAGAGCGATTGTTGATTGATGATGAAAAAAATAGATAATTGGATTTGTATTGGCAAAAACGTATAGGAAAACAAAGGATAGAATAAAAAAGAGGGTGTAATCCCCTGTTTTATATAGTGTAGGTTTATAAATAAAACCTATTGAAAGTGTAGTTATTCAAAATAGGGTGAGTCTAGAAAGTCAAATGAGACCGAAAAAATCAACAAAGGACACTAATTTATAATAATAAGAAGAAGAAGAAGAAGGAATAGTAAGAATAACTAACATCATAAACCGTGTTTAAATAAAATAACTACTTTATAATTTATAATTACAATAAATCTAAAAAAAATAAACCAAAATTATACCCAAAATATTTGGGGTATTACAATCTTCCCCCCTTAAAAGAAACTTCGTCCCCGAAGTTCATAGTTGTCATTCTTAACGGAGCGAATAAATGATTTCCATCTCCAATTTCACAAATAACTTCAAGTAAACAAAGCAAGGTTAAAGATACCACTGTCCTCTCACACTACATTGTTCACAAAGCTCATAACATCATTCACAATATGGTGTTTCAAGAGAAGTAGATGGTCAGCAATTTTTTTTTTTTTTTACTCCAAGGGAAAGATTCAGAAAGACATAATCAATCATCTACTCTCGTACATAATTCTAGCAAAGTTCAGCAAAGTGTACTACATCAACAGTCCCAAGTAGTAATAATTCAACAACCCCAAACTTTTTGTTTTAGAAACTTAATGCACGGAATATACAATGTGTCAACAAGTTCAGCCACATGGAAAGTGATACATCTTAGCAAGGAGATAAACATTAGCTACTTCGCTATGTTCAGGCGTTCAGCAATCATTAATCCGGAAAATTTCTCCAATTTCAGCTGCCGAGAATATAAACAGAATTCATATTTTTTTTTTAATACAGATCTCTATTTATGTGAATTTGTTGGCTTTATTGAACTGCCATTTCTAATATCTCCAATTTGAGTATAAGCACTATGGCCTACGACATTAAACACAGCTTCTTAGCTTCCGTTCTAGTGACCATCCTCAAGCATACTTCCTTTAACATACATCAATCATATGTAAGCACGGTGAAAATAAATAGAGCTTGCGAGAAAGAAATAAATAAATAAATAAATAAATAAATAAAGACAAACAGAGCATTAAAACTAAGGAAGATGAAGAAAAATTCACCCTAAAAGCCATGCCAACAGTTCTGGCCTAACCAACAAGACGTTTTCCTTAGTTTTGCTACATCTATCACTCCAAATCCAGTATCAGAAAATAAAACCCTCTTGAATTATTATTCATCCTTTATATATTTGAAAACAATGACTTCCAATAATAGCTATGTATGTTTCGAAGCTTGCACACAATGTTAACAACTCTATCATGAATTCGTGTTACATAGAGGGCAAGAATGGATAAAAAAACACATAGTACAATCAAAAACCTTTCTTAACTAGCCTCTATATTAACTTATTCTCAAGCCAAAACAACTAAATTTGGTTAGAATTTCTCAAAACAGAAGCTGATTTTCTTTCCCCTTCACGCCTCATGTCCAAAATCTACAAGCTTCATAGTATAAACCGTCAATTCAACAGAAGACCACAGTGACAGTGATAGACTACATATGTATCCCCCCTCTTCAAATAGTTCCAGGGTACAAGCACATGACCTATAATGAAGAGCATAATAAAAATAATGTATGCACTCTGATACATCTTGACCCTAGTATTCCAAAACCTGAATATATGCATTACTAGCATGATTCATAGTCATAACTCCTCAGAAAATTAGATCCAACAATTTGTTTGAAAGATTTAAGAAAATTGAAACCCTTCTGAAAATTTTAGGGTATTATAATCTCACCTCTTTAAAAAAACAAAGTTCGTCCCTAGACTTGAAATAAAAGGCTAAACAAATTTGAAATATTAGAAAATATTAGCTAAAAATAACTCAAACCAGAATTTCATAGAAAAATTAAAAAAATAAAAATAAAAAGTTGGCATCAAGATATGAGGATCTCAACACCTAACCAAGAAAGAACCCGCTCTGATACCAATTTCTAATGATAAAACAAATGAACTAATTTTGTCTCTACAAAATGGTTTGGTTAGAAGACAATCAAGTGCTAGCAAGTAAGAAATTTACTTCCTGGAGACTAAGAGATTGACAAGAAACGACTGGCAAGGTGCTCAGTTAGGATTCACTCTACTTCATACAACTACTAATGGCATTTTGTATGCCCAGCTCGCCACTGCGGGTTGTGAGCCAAACTATAATTCTCACTAAAGGCATTTCTGTAAGCCGGGCTCGCCACTGCGGGTTATGAGCCAAGCTATAATCCTCTAAAGGCATTTCTGTAAGTCCGGCTCACCAGTGCGGGTTATGAGCCAAACTATATGTAACACCCCCATACTCCAAGTGCCTTACCAGGACCACCTAAACCATGGAAGTGCTACCATCTCGGTTACCCGAGGCAATGATAATCAAATAGACAATAACGAAACGTACTTTATTAAATAGTTTAACGTGATACAAGTCCAACCAAAACTGATAAAGTAAAAAGTACAACTGTCCTCAAAATGTTAAACCAACTAAACAACGAAAGAGTGTTCGACACAGAGGAAGACTTCTAAGACAGCTCGTGATGACTCGACCCAACTATCCCATGCGCATCAACTCATACCTGCTCAATAACTGCTCACCACCTCCGAATGGATCACCACAGTTTTTAAAACATTTAAACGGGGTCAGTACTGATTACATACAACAACAGCTGCAATAAAACAATATTACAAACAACTCAAACAGCACATCTCAGTCTCCACAACTCCACCTTATCTCCACATATCTGACTACACTCTGAAGTGTGTAGCCCTGCCAGAGTACCCATCGCAACAGATACTCCTCGCCGCCAGTGGGGGACCGCAGCCGTTCCCACCTAAGCCCCGCTCATCTCCATCGAGCGATAAACCCATGTTCATTAATGTGCACATCCCTTCTATGGCGGGTTCCACAGAAGGCGAATCAAGGGCGTGAAGCCACTCCCGCAAGTGACTCCACTCAGCCAGGGACGCACCCCGAAGATCACAGACAGTTACACATCCAATCAACATTATACTATCAACAATCACCAAAAGCAATCCAACAACGATATGAGATACAACAACAACAACAACAACAACAACAACAACAACAACAACAACAACAACAACAACAACAACAACAACAACAACAACAACAACAACAACAACAACAACAACAACAACAACAACAACAACAACAACAACATTATGTAACTAATACTGAGTAGGGAAACCCTACCTGAAATAAGCCATCACAAGACCGTCACAAGCAGCTAATCAAAATGCTCTTCTACGAAATCTCCTCCTATAATCAAATATACAATCATGCAATTACTACTAAGTCAATCAAACACCCAAAACCCCCAAATCTACCCAATTAAGGTTTAACCAAAATTGACAAAACAACATAAAAACTATACAAGGATCTTACCCTCGACACGACGAACTCAACGGCGTAAAGAACAAGACGATCTGACAACCATAGCCCTTGGGATTTGATGATAACGCGACGAACGTAGACAACGTAACTTCTTTTCTCTCTTTAAAGATTTTTATAAAATATAAAAATGATGAAGAAAGTGACGGAAAACTTAATATATCAATCACGCGTTACTCACAAAACACGACTAAAATAACCCGCAAAAGTAACTTACTCGATCGAGTGACCCTTACTCGATCGAGTGCCACACTTACTCGATCGAGTACCCATCAGACAGAACACTGTTTCGTAAAACAACTTACTTACTCGACAGAGTAAGCCCCACTCGATAGAGTACCCAAAGACATAGAAAACCGTAATTACCCTATAATCTTCTAAAGACATTTTTGTATGGCCGGCTCACCACTGCGGGTTATGAGCCAAACTATAATCCTATAAAGGCATTTTTGTATGCCCGGCTCACCACTGCGGGTTATGAGCCAAACTATAATCTTCTAATCTTATAACTTGAAATTTTAGCGAATACGCTAAATAAATCTTAAAATTTTGAAACAAAGCTATGTTGTCATATTACAAAGAAACTAGTAATTACTTCAAAAATAATATAACTCGAGTACTTACTACTTGTAAATAAAAATAAACATATAGTATAACAAAACACTCCCCAAATAATCTCAGAAGCTTAACTTCATACAATTTATTCCCTTAATACTATGCTCATTTATGCACCACCATAATTAAGCAACTCCGATGTCACTACTCCAAACTCGGCTCCTAGTATAAAACTCAAAGTAGCCACATATCATATTGTCATTATCATCCTCAAGCCAAGTACAAAGGGGGACAATGGGGTAGTGAACTGACAGATAAACCACGAGGCAGTTGTAATACTACGGTTTTATGAGTCTCTGGATACTCTATCGAGTGGGCCTTACTCTGTCGAGTAAGGGTGTTTTGTTTTTAGAAACAGTATTCTGCCTGTAGGGTACTCGATCGAGTAGCCTGGGTACTCGATCGAGTACATTAGTTACTCGATCGAGTAGGTCGGTTGACGGGTATTATTTTGACGGGTTTTGTTAATAACATGGATTAGTATATAATTCATATCGTCTTCTTCCCTAAACACTTTTACAAACCTAATAAACTTAAAAAGGAGATTGAAACTACGTTGTTCGCTTCATCCGTGTTATTGGCAAATCCCGGAGCTTAAGAGGTCGGATTTCTTCGTTCTTTGTGTCCTTGTGATCCTTGCGTCAAGGGTAAGATCTACATACCAATTTTATAGCATTTAATTAACTTTGTTTAAACCCTAATTTGGGGGATTGGGGGTTTTTATGGTTAGTTGTGCTAGTAGTAATTATGTGATCATGTGATAGGAGGAGGATTCGTAGAGGAGAGGTTTTGATACAGCTGTTGAGATCGTCTGCTTGTGTTTGCATTCCATGTAGGGTTTCCCTACTCAGTATTAGTTATATAATGTGGTTTGGTGTTGATTGTGATTGTTGTTAAAGTATCATGTTGGTATTGTGACGGTTGTGGATTTTATCATTGTTGGTTGTTGTTGATTGTATCTGTCTGTGTTCTTCAGGGTGCGTCCCTGGCTGAGTGAAGTCACTTGCGGGAGTGGCTTCACGCCCATGATTCGCCTTCTGTGGAACCCGCCATAGAAGGGATGTGCACATTAATGGATTTGGGTTTATCGCTCGATGGAGATGAGCGGGGCTTAGGTGGGAACGGCTGCGGTCCTCCACTGGCGGCGAGGAGTAACCTATTGCGATGGGTACTCTGACAGGGCTACACACTCCAGTGTGTAGTCAGTATTGAGGAGTTGGTGACGGAGTTCGGGTTAATGTGATAATTGAGGTGTGTTGATTTCTGTCTTATTGTGATTATATAATTGTGTGATTAGTACTGACCCCGTCTTTGTTTTGTAAACCTGTGGTGATCCATTCGGGGATGGTGAGCAGTGATTGAGCAGGTATGATTAGAGGTATATGGGCTAGCTGGGATGTGTCACCACGAGCTAATTAGAGTCTTCTGCTGTCGTACTTGAGTAGTTTTAGACATTTAGTTTTTGGAGAACCTGTATTATACTTTCATCAGTTTGGTTTTGGATTGTAATCACTTAAAATTTATTACTATTTAAATTATGTTCGTTATTGTCTTTTGATTATCATTGCCATGGGAAACTAAGATGGTGACGTTCTTATACCTGAGTGGTCCTAGTAAGGCACTTGGAGTATAGGGGTTCAGAAAGTGGTATCAGAGTGGGGTACCATCAGGTGAAGATTAGAGAGGTGGACATACCAAAGACATCTTTCACGTCGAGGTATGGCCATTCTGAGTATGTGGTGATGCCGTTTGGGTTATCTAATGCACCACCTGCTAGAAGGTTTCTTTTCTGGGACATGTGATTTCTAAAGATGGGGTAGCTGTGGATCCGACAAAGATTGAGGCAGTTACCAAGTGGGAAGCGCCAAAGAATGTAGTTGAGATCAAGAGTTTCTTGGGTTTTGCTGGATATTACAGACGTTTCGTGAAAGATTTCTCCAAGATTGCTAGACCTATGACAGCTTTGATGAGGAAAGAGAACAAGTTTCGTTGGGATGAAAGTTGTGAGACGGCATTCCATACATTAAAGGAGCGTTTGACCACTGCTCCAATCTTAGCATTGCCTGAAGGGAGTGAGAAGTTTGAAGTGTATACAGATGCTTCAAAGAATGGTTTGGGATGTGTGTTGATGCAGAACGGTAAAGTAATTGCTTATGCTTCTAGGCAATTCAAGCCTTATGAGGAGAATTATCCTACACACGATCTGGAATTGGGTGCAGTTGTGTTCGCTCTCAAGATTTGGAGACATTACCTTTATGGGGCGACCTTTAAGGTATTTTCAGATCACAAGAGTCTCAAGTACATCTTCACTCAAAAGGAGTTGAACATGAGACAGTGGAGGTGGATGGAGTTGATTGGCGATTATGACATGGATATTATCTACCATGAAGGGAAAGCCAATGTAGTTGCAGATGCTTTGAGTAGTAAGAGTGTACATTCTTTGTGCACAGCTATATCCTTGATGAGGTTGAGAGATGGGGTTGGGAAGTTTGGAATACATATGATCCAGAAAGGGGATGCCATGGGAGATTTGACAGTGCAGCCTGATCTATATGATGATATTCGAGGTAAACAGGTGTTAGATCCCAAGATGGTGGAGTGGAGAGCTGGATTAGAGAAAGGGACAGTGTCTAGATTCTCTATTCATACAGACGGTAGTTTGAGGTTTGATGGGAGGTGGTGTGTCCCTAATGATGAGGAGCTGAAAAAGACAATCATGACAGAGGCACATTGTACACCATATTCGGTACATCCAGGTGGTGACAAGCTGTACAAGGATTTAAAGAAGACTTTCTGGTGGCCTGGGGTGAAGAAAGAAACAGCTGAGTTTTTGGCCCGTTGTTTGACATGTCAGAGAGTTAAAGGGGAGCAGCGAAGATCACAAGGTAAGATTCAGTCTTTAGAGGTACCTGAGTGGAAGTGGGAATCCATTTCCATGGATTTTATCGTGGGTTTGCCAAAAAGCCAGCAGGGTAACAACATGATATGGGTTATAGTGGATCGACTGACCAAGTCAGCTCATTTTGTGCCAATGAAAGATACATGGACTAAGGCACAATTAGCTGTGGCTTATCGGAAGAATGTGCTAAGGTTACATGGGGTGCCTAAAGATATAGTATCTGATAGAGATGCGAGGTTTATCTCAAGGTTTTGGAAGAGTTGCAGGAGTCTTTGGGAACGACATTGAAGATGAGTACAGCATTTCATCCTGCAACAGACGGTCAGACTGAGAGGACAATCAAGACTCTTGAGGATATGTTACGAGCTTGTGTGATGGATTTTGGTGGTAGCTGGGAACAGAGGTTAGATTTGATCGAGTTTTCCTATAATAACAGTTATCACACTAGTATTGGCATGGCGCCATTTGAGGCTTTATATGGGAGAAGATGTAGGAGTCCGATTTGTTGGGACGATAGTGCTGAGGCAGTGGTTTTAGGACCAGAGATGGTACATGAGATGGTTGAGCAGATTAAGATGATCAGGAAAAGGATGAGAGCAGCTCAGGATAGGCAAAAGAGTTATGCAGATCTACATCGCCGGGATATAGAGTTTCAGGTTGGGGACAAGGTTCTTCTGAAATTGTCTCCTATGCGTGGGGTCATGAGATTTGGGAAGAAAGGCAAGCTGAGTCAGGAGTTCATAGGACCATATGAGATCTTGGACCGGGTTGGAGAGGTTGCTTAACGTTTGGCCTTACCGTCTTCTTTGGATAGGGTGCATAATGTGTTTCATGTATCTCAGCTGCGGAAGTATGTGAGTGATCTGTCACATGTGTTAGAGGCAGAGAACATAGAGCTAGATGAGTCCTTGTCTTACCATGAGGTGCCTAAGCAGATTCTTGACCGGAAGGTTAGGAAAACTAGAAATGGCGAGACAATCTTGCTTAAGATTCTTTGGTCTAATCATGAGGTTGAGGAGGCTACATGGGAGGCAGCGGAGTCCATGAGAGAGCGCTATCCGTTTCTTTTTTATCAGGTATGTATGGTTACGGGGACGTAACCTTGTTTCTTTTAGGGGGGTAGGAGATGATCGCGAAGAGTTTTTGCATCTTTTTATGTTGTTTTTGGTATAGTTAGTAGTGAGTTGTGTCGGGTTGAGTTCGGGTTGGTAGCATGTGTCGGAGTTTTTGTGTTGAGTTTTTCTTTTGGTTGTAGTGTCGGGAGTGTGGTAGTATATTTTTATTTTGTTGTGGTTTGAACTTCGGGGACGAAATTGTTTTTAAGGAGGGAAGACTGTAATACTACGGTTTTATGAGTCTCTGGGTACTCTATCGAGCGGGCCTTACTCTGTCGAGTAAGGGTGTTTTGTTTTTAGAAACAGTATTCTGCCTGTAGGGTACTCGATCGAGTAGCCTGGGTACTCGATCGAGTAAGTGGCACTCGATCGAGTATGTTAGTTACTCGATCGAGTAGGTCGGTTGACGGGTATTATTTTGACGGGTTTTGTTAATAACATGGATTAGTATATAATTCATATCGTCTTCTTCCCTAAACACTTTTACAAACCTAATAAACTTAAAAAGGAGATTGAAACTACGTTGTTCGCTTCATCCGTGTTATTGGCAAATCCCGGAGCTTAAGAGGTCGGATTTCTTCGTTCTTTGTGTCCTTGTGATCCTTGCGTCAAGGGTAAGATCTACATACCAATTTTATAGCATTTAATTAACTTTGTTTAAACCCTAATTTGGGGGATTGGGGGTTTTTATGGTTAGTTGTGCTAGTAGTAATTATGTGATCATGTGATAGGAGGACGATTCGTAGAGGAGAGGTTTTGATACAGCTGTTGAGATCGTCTGCTTGTGTTTGCATTCCAGGTAGGGTTTCCCTACTCAGTATTAGTCACATAATGTGGTTTGGTGTTGATTGTGATTGTTGTTAAAGTATCATGTTGGTATTGTGACGGTTGTGGATTTTATCATTGTTGGTTGTTGTTGATTGTATTTGTCTGTGTTCTTCGGGGTGCGTCCCTAGCTGAGTGAAGTCACTTGCGGGAGTGGCTTCACGCCCATGATTGCCTTCTGTGGAATCCGCCACAGAAGGGATGTGCACATTAATGGATTTGGGTTTATCGCTCGATGGAGATGAGCAGGGCTTAGGTGGGAACGGCTGCGGTCCCCCACTGGCGGCGAGGAGTAACCTATTGCGATGGGTACTCTGGCAGGGCTACACACTTTAGTGTGTAGTCAATATTGAGGAGTTGGTGATGGAGTTCGGGTTGATGTGACAATTGAGCTGTGTTGATTTCTGTCTTATTGTGATTATATAATTGTGTGCTTAGTACTGACCCCGTCTTTGTTTTGTAAAACTGTGGTGATCCATTCGGGGATGGTGAGCAGTGATTGAGCAGGTATGACTAGAGGCATATGGAATAGCTGGGATGTATCACCACGAGCTGATTAGAGTCTTTCGCTGTCGTACTTGAGTAGTTTTAGACATTTAGGTTTTTGGAGAACCTGTATTATACTTTCATCAGTTTGGTTTTGGATTGTAATCACTTAAACTTTATTACTATTTTATGTTTCGTTATTGTCTTTTGATTATCATTGCCTCGGGAAACCGAGATAGTGACGTTCTTATACCTGAGTGGTCCTGGTAAGGCACTTGGAGTATGGGGGTGTCACAGCAGTGCTTCCATCTCAATATCGATACAAAAATCAATAATAAAGAACTCATTAACCAAGGTAGCACGTGGACCGTATAACATAATATGGCACATGGGCCCTTTAACTCAATATCAAACTCAATTTCAATATCCATATCGGCAAATGTCCCTTTTAAAGGACTATGCAACACTCGGAGTAAAACTCCGAGCTACTCATCCACTAGCTGAGGTCAAAGGATACGACAACGAAAACACAATTTAAGATCCAACTACAAGTCTCCTTATGATTCAATCTCAGCTATATGACCAAATAACCATTCTTACTTTAGTAAGGAACAAAGAACTCGCAACCTTATGCTAAACCTCGAATACCAGCATAAAAACTCACCACTTTAATATCATAACTTTTAAAGGAACTTGCTTTACCCCCAAAACAAAATAATAATACATGATCCAGGCTTATGCATAAAACTTATCATCGTGAGGAAAGCCTTCTATTTTGAATTTGTATCTCCTAACCATGCTCGCTAACCATTAATTATCTAGTACTAATTATTAACAAAACCAACTACATAACTAGTCATAGTGTATGAATATACACACATAATAGAAAAATTCTGGGAGGCAAGTTCACAAGGCGTCTATATATACCCACTTCAAGTTCGTAAGCATAAATTAGTTTCACTGACTATCACCAAACTTTGTTCAATTAATTCAAACTCAAATATCTAAAATCATCTCTTCTAGCCCGCAAATACGGCAATAAATAAATTATAAACTATTACCAATATATCTCAGAGCAATTCATCATAATACCCATGATCGTAAACAAAAATCGGATCATCTAACCCACAAGATTGACAGTAAAAAAAATATAATTCATATAACCTCTAACAATAGTAATAATAATAATAATAAGATCGGTAGAATCGTATTACCTGTAAAAGTAAGATCAGATTGAAACCCCTTAAAACACGGTGAAATCCGCCGAAAATTAATTGAGTGGCTGATTAAATTGGCGGAAGTATAAAGCCCATCAAGAACAAAGGGTCGGCAAGGAACTAAACAAAGCTATTACGCCTTACTGATTTCAAAGGAGAGCAATTGTTGATTGATGATGAACCAATAGATAATTGGATTTGTATTGGCAAAAACATATAGGAAAACAAATGATAGAATATAAAAGAGGGAGTAATCCCCTGTTTGATATAGTGTAGGTTTATAAATAAAACCTGTTGAAAGTGTAGTTATCCAAAATAGGATAAGTCTCGAAAGTCAAATGAGACCAACAAAATCAACAAAGGACACAAATTTATAATAATAATAAGAAGAAGAAGGAATAGTAAGAATAACTAACATCATAAACCGTGTTTAAATAAAATAACTACTTTATAATTTATAATTACAATAAATCTAAAAAAAATAAACCAAAGTTATACCCAAAATATTTGGGGTATTACACTAGTCTAGTTCCTATACTTTTTAGTATGTATTATGGTCGTTTCTTGTCTTTAGCCTCATTCTATGCATGTTCTATGAGGTTTTGTGTCCTTTGTAGAAGAAGAGCGCTAATTTGACTAGATGAAGTAAAGCGGAGCTAAATTGATAGCATATAACGACCAAGCACCAAAGAGGAGACTAACACTAAAGGCCTAATCTAATAAATCAAGTAAAAAGGGGCAATGATAAAGATCCCCACAAACCCCTCAACGATCCTCACGGATCTTGAGGCAGTCAAAGAAGAAGAAACCATGCTGGCTCACGATCCGGGCGTCTCAAGCCCAATTCGGGCGTCTCATCGACCAATCCGAGCGGCCCGAGCATAGGACGAGCGTCTCTCCCTACAGTTTAAGCATTAAAACAAAATCAAGACGTGGGGCTCCTCCTGAGACTTGCAAGGCTTTAATCTCCTTCTAAAAGGGTCTAATCGTCATTTAAGCCCTTAGTTAACCTAATCCTTGTATTACTGTAAATACCTCTTTTGTAATAACCAAGGGATTAAGCCCTCTTAGGGGAGGCAAAGCTTTCATTAGAGTAGATTAGAATAGATTAGCACTTAATCTTTACACAAATTACACATTAATCTTTTCTTAATTATTGTTCAAGATTTATTATTGAGTAATTGAAGATTATTGGGTTATTATTGGAGAATTGACAACTCTTAATCAATCAATCAATCAAGTTCTCTTCTATTATTCTTTGCTTTTCATTTGTTCATCCTTATATTGGTATAATCTCTCTACTCTTTACTCTTTATTGCTTATTTCTTCACTCTTTCATCAAGTTTATGCTTGTTAAGATGATTGACAACATTGATAACATGTCTTCCGTGATAATGAGTGAATAGTTTCTTAACTAGGGATTAGTGGGAGATTAAGGGAGTTAATCATGGGAAAGATTTATGCTTAATAAGTTCATATGAATGCTTGCTTATTGTTTTCCAACTTATGCACTTGTCATGTTTGATGAAATGCTTGATTGACAACCTAGCATGTTTCTCTTATCATTTCAACAAGACTTGTATGACATAAACCAACTCGAGGCTTGTTAGACCATGCATATAGTTGATTAGGAAGAATTAAGTCGACTTGTAGGTGTTGTATAGTCTTGACCAACTCGGCTCCGGGGCCCAAACCTTCTAGGACTCATTTATGTTATCTCACCATGAATAGGGAAAACCAAGTCGACTTGTAGGTGTTGTACAGTCTTGATCGACTCGGCTCCGAGACTTAAGTTTCCTCTAGGAATTGTAAGAGATACATTAACTTGATTCCAACAATAATAATTGCTTGCATCTATATGATTCATTTATGCTACCTTACCATAATTCCCATATGATCCCATGACACCCTAGTACCTTTAATCAATTGTTTACATCTTTTAATTTATTGTTTTACTTTATTGCTTTCATTAGTTTAGACTCACCAACTCCAACCCAAACCAATTGTGACACTAGAATAAATTGAGATAGATAGGCTTAGAACCCATAGCACACCGTCTCGTGGATCGACCTCGACTTAGCCACTATCTAGTTGTTTGTTGAGATTATAAATGTATTTGATTGAGTGAACAACGACTCGCTCACCATTAAAATGGCGCCGTTGCCGGGGACGGTGTTTTGTGATTAAGTTCTTGTTTGTTTGTTTATTTTAATTGTGCTTTAACCTTGAGGAACTTGTTCCTCAAGATCATTCTTACCGTTTTGTTGTAGTTTCTATGCTTGTAGTTGTTTCCTTGTCTTAGCTATGATGATGGCTCAAGACTTGGCATATGGAGTATGTGGTGGATCTTTTGAGTATGGCTATGGGTATGGGGAGTTTGAGGAGCAAGTCAACACAAACCTACCTTACAACTCATACAATGAAAATCATAACTACCACCCCACCTTTTCCCACCAAAATCCTTACATCCAATATCCACAACAACCACCCACCCAAGACCCACTTTACAACCAATTCCAAATGCCACAATATAACCACTTTCACACCCACACACAACAAGAAGATGAGCATAATTTTGACATTCAAAATATGATTTTCCAAATGATGGGAGACCAACAAAATTTCTTCACACAAATGTTAGAAGAAAGCCAAAATAGAAACAATGTTCTTCAAAGCATTGTTACACATGGTGATGAGTTGGCAATTTAAATTTCCCATATGGAGGCAACCCAACCAACCACTCCTCACGAATTCTTAAGCATTGACCTTGAATGTGAATTTGAGGTAATGACCTTTGGTGAAGAAGATGTGAAGTGGGAAGAGCCAATCTCCTTGAGCTCTTGTGAGTATGAAAGTGTGGTATTTGATGAAGAAGACATGAGGTTGAGTAAACCAAATACTCTTAGCCTTTGTGAGTATGAGGGTGTGAGTTTTGATGTGAACATTGAGATGGTAGAGGAAGAGTTATTGAGGAGAAGTAAAGCCCCTATTTATGATTCATATGGAGAAAGCGATGATGACACATCTATGGAAGAAGATGATGAGGGAAAGATGGACTCAAATGATGAATGGAGTTATTGGATTAGTTTGCTTGAGGAACCCATCCTTGAGAAGTTTGAAGATTATTTCAATGAAGAGGAAGAATGCCTCTTCCTTATTGAACATGAGGACCTTCTCACACCCACTATGGAGCCCATGATAGTTGGAGATGACATTATGGACCTTCTCATGAAAGTCAAATCGTCATACAAGAAATACTTGGTGGAGAAGCTCAAGAACAAATCTAAGAGGGAGCCCACTTATGAAAACTTGGCCCCCATAATCCCAACTCCCAAGATACCCCATCATCAATGCCATAAAAGTTCACCTTCTATCCTTTAAAGGTCGATTGATCCAAGTATTTTTGTCATCAACTTTGGAAGAAATAGGAGCAACCGGAAAACCCCCTATGACAAGAATCTCAAGTTTGCTAGTTTCAAGAGCCGGGAAGGCCATCATGACCAAGCAAAGGAGAAGGGGAAGGAGTTCAAAGGGAGGTCCCTCATGGATTGGCCCTACTCTATTATGAAATGGTTCAAAACTCATTCATGCTTACTTGAGGACCATTCACAAGTATTTGACCAACTATTGAGAGCATTGAGCTCTATGGATAATGAAATTCGTCATTTCAACTTAGTTTGGTGGAGTCTTATCTCAAATCACCGTTTGTAATATATTCTTTCCAATCTCCACATTGTACCATAATAGTTGCATTGTACATATATCCTTTAGTCTTTACTTGAGAGATGTGAGGGAGAGTTCTTATCAACTCTTTGAGCCATTTTTCAAGAAAATAAAAGATAAGAAGAGATCACAAAAGGGTGCAAGGGAATGGCTTGACTCAAAGCCTTCAAAATCCACGAATATAGGCCAGGACGCCCGTCCCCAAAGCAAGACGCTCGGCCCGTACCTGAAAGAAATGAAGAAAAGCTTGCTTGACTAAAATCCGCTCGACTTATGCTTGAGACGCCCGGCTCAACTTTTGAGTCGCACGGACAGTCACCAGGACGCTCAACCTGATCTCCAACTCGAGGCAAGAAATTCACTGGATGGAAATCTGCGCGGTTTTTCCTCAGGACGCCCGACCCAAACCACGAGTCGCTAGAACTTACTTCAAGACGCCCGGGTCAGAACAAAAAGTTGCAGTGCTCTTTCACTGGACGCCCGAACCCAACCCCCAGCCCGCTCATCCCAGCACCTTTTCTTCGATATAAACGCCCCCACCATCCCTATTCCCTTATCTTATCAACATCACAACCACATCTCATCATCCTCCTTACAATCTCCATCGTAAAAACTCCATCATAATCATCAATCCAAGGTTTTTGAATCAAAGTCGCCACCCACCACGTCAAGCAAGAATGTTTTTAAGGAGCAAGAAAGCCGCCGAGGCCGCACCTAAATGTCGAAGGGGTGCCACTTCAGCCGCCTCAAGGGAGGCAAGGGGCCGAGAAAATGAGATGATACCGGAGGTTGAACAACTTGAGCATTTTCCGGAAGTTTATTTTGTCAAGAATGAACACCGTCAACGATTTGAGCAATTGCTAGGTAAGGACTATGAACCTACTCAATTTATCGATCTTGATGTGTTATAAATACTTGGCATAAGGCATCAAACGGAGTTGTTTTTCGTTGGTTTGGGTCTTGATAAGATGTTTTATGCCCATGAGGACACTTACTTGAGCCTCACACTAGAGTTTTTATGTAGCCTCCGTGTTGTCACTAATCGGCAAAAGAATGTCGGTATGGAATTTCGTCTTTGCAATACGGATCATAGAATAACCTTAGACCACTTTGCAAGGATCTTTGGTCTTGAGGTACCAAGGAGTGACACCGACAAGCCCTCTGACTTCATTTTTAATCACCTTTGGAGGGCTATTTCCGGGAGAGAATTTAATTCCTACAAACAATGCTATACTTTTGCAATCCAACATCTGGTGATTAGGATTAGTGAACGGTTCGTGGCCGGAACTATAAACGGAAGGCTAGAAAAAGATAAGTGCACCCTTCTCGACTTAACCTTTCTAGAGTCTTACTTGAATGTACAAGGGACGCGGCCTTACAACTTCAACACCCCCCTTGAGATGATTACAAGGTTTAATGATTTTGCAAAGGGGAATTCCGCAATCAAGACCTTTGTGATGGGAGGCCTAATAACAATTTTGGCCAATGAACTTTGCCCCGGGTTCAACTTTGATGGAAGATATGCCAAGCTTGAGGGGAGCCCTTTGATTAATGAGTATACTATCTTCTACCACCACCGGTGGTGTAGATACAATGAGGTCGGGAGTGTCGAATGGCTCACTAGGGGATGCTCACCACTTGTACTCACGGGGTGGAACATACCACCCACCGAGCCCCGCTTGAGCCGGTACTCACCAAGGCTAAGCTACCTCCTTCCCATTGAAATACTTGACCACCCACTACCAAGGGAAGAAGCACCTCATCGACCTCGCGAGTTGCCGAAATGGGGTGATGCACCACCATATTATGTACCCATTCCACCCTACCCCACACCACATGTGCCATTCACTCCTCAAGATCCTAGAGCCACATCCATGGGCGAATTGATGAAGCTCATGCAAAATGTTGATCTTAGAGTGCACGACGGGAGGGTTGACAACTACTTGGCCCAATACCCCTCCTACTACAATATGGCTCAACAAGGATACATCAATCCTAGAGGCCCTCATCCATCTTGGTCTCAACCGCATCTCTTGTTCCCAACTATGGCAACCAAGGAGGGAAGTTTGGCGACCAAAGTGGGGGATTCTATAACCAAGGAGGAGGCTATGACCAAGGAGGATATAGCGGCACTACAACAATGCACATCTTTAACGGCGTTTAATTTTGCTTTAGGCGGCTAGATGCAATGTCGCTAAAAGTTCCTAGTGGCATTTATTTAAATGCTGGTAAATAGCTACATAAACGCCACCTAATCCCTTTGTACGAATTTCGAGATCCGCCCTTTTTCCTTTATAAAATTTTTTATTTATTGAAACACGTGCCATTGTTTTTTTTTTCTTTTTTAAATTTTAAAGCCTTTTGGCTATTTAGTATTTTTTATGAATAAAATAAAATGTAACTAATAAAAAAAAGGACAAAACTTGTAAAATAATAGCATATAATATTGAAATTAAAATTTGTCATTACAAAAGCTTAGATGACTAGATGAGTATCAACTCAATCCAGTAACACTTAATCAAAAGATAGTCTAAACTTATATTAGTATCAATCATCCAAAAGTCAAAATTGCTAGAAATTAGCTATTACAACATTCACAAAAGCTTCAATTTTTGGCCTTGATCTCACAGCACAGCTTCTAAATATGAGCATAAGAAGGCTTTGTCGAAACCAAAATACCATGCATCTTTAGCTATAATCCGACCTTCCGACCTGCGCAAAGGAAACCCAATAACATTTCTCGCATCACTTATAAATTTTACACGAGAATAAATACTTTGGACCTAATATAGAGACTACCTAATAATATAGAGATTATCTATGTTAGTGTAAAAAATGAAGGAAAAAGACTTACTATTTCTTATGGTCATTCATATGAAACAAGTAAAAGATGGCGACAACTATGTGCTGTGAGCCTATGACTAAGGATATCTCTACCAAATAAGGCTAGCTCCTCTTGAAAAAAAAGGGTTGCTACTTCTGGACTTTAATGTTAAAACAATGGTTATCTTGCACTATGGTACGTGCTAGTAAGTAGTAAGGTCTTACTAACAGCGGACCTAATAAAACCTTCTGCTGAAAGAAAAATAAAACTTCATTTGGGTGCTTCTTATGGTACTAGCTACTAAGGTTGACACATCAGAAGAAAGCTAACAGATTTATATCAGAAGTAATAATGTACATGTGTATGGAAACAAATAGTCTATGCAGCAGTAAGATGATATTTCTTTTCAGCAAACACATTTAAATCAGCAAACATAGTTATATAGCATGATTTGGAGTACTTTAGAAGCAGCATGGTGAAAAAGCCTATGCAGCAGCAAGATAATATTTCTTTTCGCATTAACTATCATAAACCAAATTGTACAACATTTCACCATTTACACTCTACATGATTCAACCAGTAAGTTTACTTATAAAGTAAACTAAAAGTACTATGTAAGCCATTATATATCATGGTAATTATCAACAAACAATTTCATTGACCCGTTAATTTAACATAAAACAAGTCATGGTTCTATTCTAAGTTTAAAAACTAGTTATATACTCATAGTAAAGAAAGAACTGAAAGTACTATATATCTCCATCTGACTGAAGTGCAAGCACTACTTTCATTTACCTTTTGGTTAGCTATTGACTGCAGGAATGCAGTAAGTATGCTTATACTCCAGAAAGGATAACTGTTTAAACGTTCACTGATCAGCATACCTAGAAATCATAACTAACAAGCATCACATCGGGGTAGAAAAGTTTGATAAAATCGAGCAAGGAGTAAAAAGTGAACCAGATAAACAAAAGCCATGTCCTAATTTGCCAGCAGAAAAACAGAGAAACACAGTAAACTAGTAAGAGAACTGAAGTTCATATATCATTAAAGTTCGATTCATAACACTTCAAATAAATACAAACGATAAGAATCGATCATAAATCGACCCAAAAATAAGATACCCCATACCACCAAACTAAGAACCATACTACCTATTCCGAAAACCTAATTAGCTTACATACACAAATACTTAAAACCACTCGTAAACAGCTTTATTTGGCAATTTAGCCCAAACCCAACACGCAATATTGAAATACTCCATAAACAAGAAAGGGACAAAAAGATAGGTGTTCTGGGTGTAGTTCCAGAGCAGGTTTGTTTACCACGAAAGCTTGGTGAATGGATGTCCTTCCTTGCCTTGGGTCTTCCTCTCGGTCTCTCCTGAAACGATGAACAAACTGAGGGCTCGGCTTTGGCCGAGCGTACTCACTCCGACGCTCAAGTCAGTAAACTTAAAAGGATTAAGTTGTGTGTTACTTGGCGAAGTATATATTGTAGAGAGATAAGGAAGATATTACCAGATTATGAGGTGTTTAGGTTATATTGTGGATCCTCTCCTCAATGAGGGTTGAGGAGTATTTATAGACTTTCACCTTTTGTCACGTAAGGGCCAAGTGGCCAAGTGGCTAGCAGGTGGAAAGACTGATCTACCCTCGGCCGAGGGACCCATGGCAGGCCGGCGGGCCCTGTTGACTCGCCGCCGAGGGGTCTTGGATGTGAGTACGCGGATATGTGCCCCTACCGGCTAGTTGTCCCAGAGACCCAAGTGACAGCCGACGGATTTGCGTCGGTTAGGGGTTGTCTAAGTCGTTGACTTGCTGTGGATATCTTTGACCTTGCTCAATATGTTGACTCGGTCAGCGGGTGCAGAATATGCCCCATCAATTTGCCCCCAGCGTAGTCTATGCCGTGGTATGGACCTTCGATGAGTGTTGAGCGTATTCTGCGCAAGTTGAAAATTTTCTGCCCCGGCTTCTTATACCTCGGCTTGGTTCTGCTTAGGCCGTACCGTATCATATCCCCCCTCCACATGGATGTGTAATGGACATCAGATGTGGAGAAGAAAGTGGCGCTGGCCGAGACCGAGGTTGTGAGTGCCGTGTGCTTTTGATTGCCCCCAGCCGGTGCTGCCAAGCTTGGTTGAATCAGCGGGCCGTTGGGCAAGTAGATACCAAGGAGCGTGTTGAAGAAGATACGTCGATTGGCATTCTGTCAAGGAGTGTGTTGAAGAAGCTTTGTAACTGTTTGTCGATTGACATTCCATGGCTGCATGCTTGACACGTGGCTCGGCGTTGATTGGTTGACGCTTCATGGGCTTTGCCCTGATTGGTTAGTCTTCGTGGGCTTTGCTCTATAAATAGAGCGGTATGCCCCTTAATTTTCCGCACAAAGTTCATTTTCTCAAAAAAAATTTCTTTCTTAGATTTTCAAGGGTTTCTTTCTCCTCTAATCTTCAGAATCGTTACTTCGGCGTAGCACTTTTCTTCAAGGTAAACAAGCAAATTTACCAACTTTTAATTGTTAAGTTTTTGTTGTGAACATGTCTTCTGCTGATGCCGGACCTAGTAATACTGCGCCGGGGGGTTCCCCGTCGCGTCTTGATGAAGAGGAGGCACTAGCCGCCGTTCCGCTAAGGTCTGGGGGCCCTAGGTCTCCTTCTCCTGAAGTTGATCCAAAAGCTCTGGAGGATTGGGAGGATGATGATGTTGATGATGACGGTGATGATGAGGAAAGGGTTCATCCTGATGACGAGAGGCCGTACGTCCTGGATCACGGCGACGCCTGTAAGGTCGGCCCTGACCGTGCTTGGACCCACAAATTTGCCAGTTGTTCTGGTCCTGACTTTTTCGAACGTCACTTCTCCTTCGGCAGGGAGTATAGTATTTTTATTCCTGGGGAAGGTCAGGCGGTCTGTTGCCCTCCCAAGGGCTGCATCGGCGTATACATCAGACACCTGGAGTATGGGCTCCGGTTTCCTCTGAATGAATACGTTATGGCCATAATTAAAGCCATGAACGTCGCCGTGGCCCAACTGCACCCGTTGGCCATTAGGACTATAGTCGGCTTTGTGTGGCTCTGTCTTTTTCAAGGGGAGGTCCCGACGGTTAACTTATTCCGCGGCTTCATCACCTTCGGCCGTCAGCCCCTGGTCGCGTTCGGTGGTACAGCGTGCAGACGGAGCCGGGTTACGTCTCTGTTGATAAGCTTTCTTCCTGCAAGGACTGGAAAGAGCGGTGGGTGTACGTTGAGGTTCCGGAGTATTACCCACTGCCCCGGTCCTTCCAGCACCGTGTCAATTTGGGGTGCGAGAGTAAGGTGGAGCATGACAAATGGGTCTCCCGGAGTAAGCTTAAGATGGACGTCAGCAGGGTCCCTCTTAATGCGGATGAGAAGCGGGCGATGAGGCTGTTTGAGGCGGAGAAGAATGGGATGCCGAAGGGATGGATACCCCCGACGCAGATTATTCTTCAGGATGAGCTGCTCTGCCACGTCGGCCTCATACCGGCCCTCGAACGGGGTGATTGGGGTCGGTGTGAGGCCCATCTCTGCTTTTAATGTTTCTGTTTTTTGAACTTCGATTTATTTCTTCTACTTGACTCTTGCTTCGTTTCCTTTGCAGACCGTTTTGGCCCGGACCTGTCTGAGGATATCCTCCGGAGAATGGGGCTTGCCAAGGACAAGACAGTTGTTGATTTGCATCCTAAGGCCCAGGCCCGTGATCGCAGACTGGCGCCAAATGATCTCATGGATCAGCAGCTGAAGGGCTTGGATACGACGGCGGCCCCGAGCGAAGGTTGCTTTGTAACATACCGCGCCGAACGCGAAAAACAAAGTCTTCGGCGGCGACGGCGTCAACATCAGTTCCACCTCCAATCCCCGCAGTCCAAAAGGAGACTGTGGAGATCGTCGATATTACCGCCGAGGAGGAGGTCCCCGTGGCAGAGGAATCTCCTCTCTTTCGCAAGAGAAAAGAGCCTACTGCTGCCGCTGCTGTTGCCGCTGCTGCTACTGCTACTGCTGCTACCGAGGGCGGCAAGGAAATGGGTCCTCCGACCAAGAAGGCCAAGCCTGGTACAGATCTATCCTGTGGCTCAGACTTAGCTGGTTCATTAGGCGTTCCTGATGACAGGCTCTCTGGTATGTCCATGTATGTTGACACGGATGCTTTGATTGAATTTTTTGTAGATCAACCGCTGTCGTCTACCGGACACAATGTTGAACGGCGTCCTGAGAAGCGACCTGCGCAGGAAGGTGGTAATGATGACACCGTCGTCTCCTCCTTCCCGAAGCCTACCCCCGCCCAGATTAGGTCGGAGGGCCTGAGTTTGTCCAGGATGCTGTCGAAGTGGGCTGAGGTGGCCGGTGCTCATATTGTGGAGCAAGAAAAGGCCATGGCTGAAGTTGCCCCACAGCTTGAGCGGCTCAGGCTTGAGACCGCTGCTGCGAAGAAGGAAGCTGAGAGGGCCAAGGCTAAGGCTGAAAAGGCGGTCCATGTGTGGGGTAATATCCGTATAAGACCCTTTAAATATAGGACTATAACGTAAATTTAGCATGCGATTATCGTCATAAAACATAAATACAATAGAGAAACGATAAGGAACAAGAATTAACCTCGGGTCCTTTATAGTGCGGCGTAAAGAACAGAAATCAAACGAGATTCCCTCCTAATTGTTGCACCCAAGACTTGTCCGAGATATGCCCTTGTGCTAGATGGTGTTCTCCGATTGCCTTGCAATATTGGGATAACTTATTGTGAGGTTTTCGAGATGTGAGATCTAGGTTTTAGAGAGAAAATGTCTCCAAAACCCTAGTTTTCTGTAAAATGAATTGTCTAGGTCACAAAAGGAGAGGAGCTCTCCTTTTGTGTGTTTCAAAAAACCGAGAGCCCTCATGGGGAAGTGGGCTTCCACTTCCTCTTACTTTTAGCTCGAGGTCCAGTTCGCCAAATGCTAAAATGTATATGACGGGTTTGTATTATAAACTGTCATCGGTTATCGGTTATTAATACATCGACTAATAACACGGATTAGTTGAAGTATTAATACATGTCCGACAAAGACAATATTGTATAATTAATATTCAATATACATTAATTAAATATAAATCGCTTATATTTAATTTTACGAATTAACTGGTTAATTCGCCTTAGCCCATGATATTTAATCCGTATCAAATATAATATCTCAACATCATATTTTGACTAATTATTAGTCAAGTAACTCGGACTAACTGGTTAGTCAAATTTGGTATCTACATGACTGTATTTTCATAATGTCACATCTCTCAAACGTATCCTATAGGTGTGACTTTTAGGGACCAGTTGATCACCGCCATCTGTATGACAATAACGTCAAACTTATCTAGCAAGCCAACCGTTATTGATAAACGTGAATCAACTGATAATAATACCAAAAGTATGCCCTTTGATCCTTTTAGAGGTTTATAAGTCCTTGCACTAACTGTTAAGGACACAAACCCCAACAAGCTCCCACTTGTCCGTACAAGTGCATGTGCAATGACGTTATCCGCACTAACGGAGGACACAAATTTCAACAAACTCCCACGTGTCCGTACAAGTGTATGTGCGATAACCGATTCTCATATTCATTTAAAATTTCTCCCACTCAATGTAAAACAATTTGCAGATCCGGATCCACAAAGGTCGTATTTTACAATCGATCTCGTATCTAGAGTGGTTTCCCGACTAGAGAGTAACTTAATTGATAAAACGAATCCGTATTCGAGCATGGCCATGCATTTCGATTCTGACTCCTCGAGTGGCCCCGAGAAATATCGAGTACCTGATAAAGGCTGAATATTTCCTTCAACTCGACTCCTTCCGATCTAAGCACGACATGAAATGACCCGAAAAAATCTACTTGGCCCCCTGTTACGGATGACCGTGAGAAAGAAACCAAAGTCACCCAAAATCTGCCGTAGTCTCAAGAGACAGTCGATAGTCAAAAGAATCGACTCTTAGGATCACCATGGAGGTCCTATCCACGACCGGGCACCAAATGTTATAAAACATTTAGGACTCCACGTCGATGTCACAATTGTGTCCTACGAGATATCCGTATAAATCGCCTCTGTGATTGGTCAGTCAACCGGTTGACTTATGGCTCGTTGAACCCACCATCAACCAACGTCACAAAATAATTGCCAGAGTTATCAGCTCATGTGGGCAATTAAGGACTGAAAAATATAATGTTCGTTCAGTTCACTTTGTGGTGTTCAAAAATTGTCGTACAATTCCACATGAAAAAACAAAATATATATACAAAATATCAAAACGATGATGTCGTATAGAGTACAAGAGAGAATGAATCTGATCCATAAAAGAGTACTACAACTTAGGAACACGTTTAATTCCCATGGAATTAACATGCCCTTCATGCTTATCTTGTCGTAATGGTTTAGTGAGAGGATCTGCTATGTTATCATCTGTAGCAATCTTTTCTATCACTACTTCCTTTTGCTCCACGTAATCCCGGATTAGATGAGCTTTCCGTTGTACATGTCTAGACTTGTTGCTAGACTTTGGCTCCTTAGCTTGGAAGATGGCACCACTATTGTCGCAATAGATGGTGATCGGGTCATTCGAACTAGGCACTACAGAGAGCCCATGTAAGAATTGACGCATCCATTTCGCTTCCTTTGTAGCTTCAGACGCGGCATAGTACTCGGACTCAGTCGTAGAATCTGTTGTAACAGTTTGTTTCGAACTCTTCCAGCTGACTGCAGCGCCATTAAGAGTAAAAACGAATCCAGACTGAGATCTCGAGTCATCTCGATCCGTTTGGAAGCTAGCATCTACGTAACCGGTTGCGCATAGCTTTTGATCGCCTCCATAAGTCAATGCCCAATCTTTAGTCCTCCGTAGGTACTTAAGAATGTTCTTGACACCACCAATGTGGTTCACCTGGATCTTTGTTGGAATCGACTTGTCATACTCAATGCATATGCCACGTCCGGACGTGTGCATATCATGGCATACATGATTGATCCTATTGCCGAAGCATATGGAATCCGTGTCATGCGCTCTTTCTCTTCCGGTGTCTCTGGTGCCTGAGACTTGCTCAAATGCACCCCTGGAGCCATAGGAAGGAACCCCTTCTTGGAGTTAGTCATCTTTGAATCTCTCTAGGACTTTGTCTATGTAAGACTCTGACGAGAGATAACATCCGTCGTGATCTATCTCGATAGATACGAATGCCCAGAATTCTTTGTGCCTCTCCCAGATCTTTCATCTGGAAATGGTTTTTCAACCATACTTTCACCGAAGTTAAGAGAGGTATGTCATTCCCAATCAGGAGTATGTCGTCGACATACAATATTAGGAAGACAATCTTGCTCCCACTCGACTTGATATATAGACATGGTTCCTCGGCAGATCGAGTAAATCCATTTTCTTTAATCACTTGGTCGAAGCGATGATTCCAACTCCGAGATGCTTGCTTAAGTCCATAAATGGAACGCTTAAGTTTGCATACTTTCTTAGGATGTTGTGGATCGATGAAACCTTCGGGTTGTACCATGTACAACTCTTCCTCCAAAAAGCCGTTTAAGAAGGTGGTTTTCACGTCCATTTGCCAAATTTCATAGTCATGAAAAGCGGCGATCGCTAAGATAATCCGAATGGAACGCAGCATGACTACGGGTGCAAAAATCTCATCGTAGTGCAAACCTGGCACTTGGGTGAAACCTTTAGCAACTAGTCGTGCTTTATAGATATCTTGTTGACCTTCCACAGAATGTTTTATCTTGTAAAGCCATTTGCATTGAAGGGGACGAACCTTAGCAGGTAAGTCAACAAGATCCCACACGTTGTTCTCATACATGGAGTCCATCTCGGATTGCATGGCCTCAAGCCATAGCTTTGAGTCAGAACTAGTCATGGCACCTTTATAGGTTGCGGGTTCACTACTCGTTAAGAGTAGAACGTCATCTATGTCATGTTCCTCGACCATACCAATGTATCTGTCTGGAAGAATAGAGACTCTTCCCGACCTCCTAGGTTCCTCAGGAATATTCACCGCAGCCGGGATTGAAGGAACAGGTTCCTCCAATGGTTGCTCGGTGTTTGGTTCTGGAATCTCCGACAGGTCGAAGGTTCTATCACTCTTTGCATTCTCGATAAATTCCTTCTCTAAGAATGTCGCACTGGCCGCAACAAAGACACGTTGTTCGGTTGGCGAATAGAAGTAATGACCAAGCGTTCCTTTAGGATAACCTATAAAGTATGTCTTGACCGATCGCGGGCCGAGCTTATCCTTGTGTCTCCACTTGACATAAGCCTCGCAGCCCCAAACCCGTATAAAGGACAAGTTGGGGACCGTTCCCTTCCATAGTTCATATGGAGTCTTGTCAACAGACTTTAGACGGACTTGATTAAGTATTAGAGCAAATGACAGAAGAGCATAACCCCACAATGAGTCGAGGACACGGTGTGACTCATCATGGATCGAACCATATCAAGTAGTGTTCGATTTCTCCGTTCGGACACACCATTCAACCGAGGTGTTCCAGGTGGAGTTAATCGTAGGGCAATCCCACAATCCTTTAGGTGTTGATCAAACTCGTGAGAAAGATACTCGCCACCACGATCCGAACGCAGTGTTTTAATCTTTCTACCTAATAGGTTACTGCCCTATTCTCGGTATTCCTTGAATTTCTCAAAGGATTCACTTTTGTGCTTCATTAAGTAGACATAGCCATATCTACTTAAATCGTCCGTGAAAGTGATGAAATACCTATAGCCTTCTCGTGCGGTGATTGACATAGGTCCACATACATCCGTGTGTATGAGCCCTAATAGGTCAGCAGCGCGCATTCCAACACCTTTGAAGGAAATCCGAGTCATCTTACCGATGAGACATGATTCACACGTGCCAAATGATTGAAAATCAAAGCCCGAGATAGCTCCATGTTTGATGAGCCGTTTCTACGCGTTTCTCATTAATGTGTCCCATACGGCGATTACCATAGATACGTTTGATCTTTGTCACCAACCTTTAACTTTTTATTCATTACGTGTAATATTTCCGTGGTCTGATCTAAAACATAAATTCCGTTCATGGAGACTGCCTTGCCATAAATCATATCGTGTAAAGAGAAAATGCAAGTATTATTCTCTATTACAAATGAAAAACCAAGTTTGTCAAGTGCAGAAACTGAAATAATGTTTTTCGAAAGACTGGGTACATAATAGCAATCATATAATGATAACTCAAATCCGCTAGGAAGCTGGATCACATATGTTCCCCTCGAGACGGCAGCCACTCTTGCTCCATTCCCGACACGCGGGTCAACCTCACCCTTTACGAGAGGTTCGAGATTTCGGAGCCCCTGCACATGATTACACAGATGAGAACCACAACTAGTATCAAGTACCCAAGTTCCGTAACTTGCGTGGTTAATCTCAATCATATGAATAAAAGTAGGAGAAGAGGAAGACATACCAACAGGTTTAACACGACCTGCCTTTAAGTCCTCATGATAAACAGGACATGTGCGTCTCCAATGCCCAGTCTTGTGGCAATGATGGCATTCCATGTTTTCATTCTTGCTCTTTGTCGCGCCTGATGAGGTGCTCGACTCACCAGGCCCACTCTTACCTGAACCCGACTTCTTGAACTTCGCCTTACCTACTGCTAGGTTTGCCTGAGCTTTGCCCTTACCCTTTCCCTTGTTTGTCACAACGAGAACATCCTGTTTCATGCTCCCACTGAACTTCATGTCCTTCTCGGTCTGTACGAGGAGGGAGTGCAGTTCATGGGGAGTTTTCTTCAAATCATTCATATAGTAATTCGCTCTAAATTGCGAATAACCATCGTGGAGTGAGTGAAGTATGCGGTCAATAACAATGTTCTCGCTGATCTTACAATCAAAGGTCTTCAGCTTCTCGACATTCTCAATCATGCTGAGAATGTGTGGGCTAACCGGTTGGCCCTTCTGGAGTCTCGCATCAAAGAAGCGAGTGGTATGCTCATAAGTCACGATTCTCGGTGCTTTCGAGAATTCCTTAGTGAGCGTGGTGAAAATCTTGTTTGCACCATGGGCTATGAAGCGTTTCTTCAAATTGGGTTCCATTGCAAAAATGAGTACGTTTTTAATCGCACCCGCTTCCATACAGAAATCATTAAACTTGGTGATTTCAGCAGCTCTAGCCGTGGGACCTGGGTTCGCCGGGATGGGCTCCAAGAGATATTTGAGCTTCCGTCGGCGCGGCAAGGCATTCCGTAATGCCGCCCTCCCGGTCCGCGAAGTTTGATCCATCATTCTTCAGTCGAGTAGACTGATTCATCTGATTCATGAAGATCCGAAGCCAGGACTCACGGTCCAATGTGGCACTTGGCATTGGGTCGTCCTCACGGCCAGCCATTATGTTATTAGCAGTTTAAATGTTCGTGTTCTACACTGAAAAAGGAAGAAAAACAAAACGAAATAAGCAACTCATCGAGGTGATTTAAGTCTATTTAAAAATCATTTTAAACATGTAGACTCTCGCACTTGCATAATTGATCTCCCTCAAGAATGATACAAGTGATCCCAAGACTCAATTTCTGTAAATTGATAAGCCAACTGTTTAGCTAATTCTTCCGGAAGAACTCTTGGTCGATAGATTTCCGTAAATCCTATCTATAGTCCACCACAGTCACAGGATCGTACGAGTGACCATAGTGTTGAGATAAAATAGGTCAATCGGTTCCAACTTACCCGACGTAGAAGGGGTCATATTATGCCTACCGACGAAGAAGGGACTCATTGGAGTTTGACCTATAAAGACCGTTCTCATTTTTTGTTTATACGAGGAAGATCCCATCAACTAAATTATAATTCATATTAAGTGAACGAATAACTAGCGTCTGCGTGAATGAATTAATTTGGGTGATGGCTTATAAAAATCGTGTGACATACGAATGTCAAAGAAAACTAACTCGTGACCTCTAAATGTGTCAGTTTTCATGCATTTATTAGGTGGTTTGGTTTTTAGGCGGAATATGATGCATACTATCATTACGAAAAAAAATAAATAATTGAATGCAATACGTAAATAAAATTTCCTAGTGTGGCCTATCCTAATAAAAAGAACAAAATACAACTTTGGAATCCACCGTTGGACCCAAGAAGCTTGTCTTGTTGTTCCATCTTGATCCATGTAGCGGGAGTGAGCATCTGGTCTCCGTCTTTGGTCTTCTCAAAAATTACAATTAAAATTACAAAATATAAACCTAATTACATTCTAATAAAAACTGTAATTACAAGTGAAAAATCCAAAACGGAGATACGAGATCTCAAAATACAACCAAGACCGTGTTCCATCATTACGGTAACACGTTCTACTAAGGCCACACTAAGTTACAACTGATTTCAAAATTAAATACGTAATAAGAGGCATTCACAAGCATTCAAAATTAACGATAAATAAAAATGCATCAACTAAAAACAAATTCATTCGTGACATAATTCCGTAATTATGTTAAATTTATCCAAACCACCTTTTAATGATTAAAATTCATGTGACAAAACCGCTTCTATCATTTAATTTTAATCCAATACAAATCGTTACTTACTTTAAATACGCTTTAAAATAACTTAATGGTACGTGTGTGAACCGTTTCACAATCATAGCGAGTGTACAATATCCGTATAATGTACATTTTGTAGCCAAAAGAAAATTTAAAGCAAAAGAATAAATTTTCAAAGTCATCAAAATAGAAATCCCTCGATCCAGGGACACAGTGCTCGATCGAGGAACGAAAGGGCTCGATCGATCAACCGCAAGTCGATCGAGAGGTGTGCTAATCAGAAGTACTCGATCGACAAAACCGGTAGTCGATCGAGGACTTATATCAAGAATCTTTGCTCGATCGAGTACGAGGACTTCTCGATCGAGCGTTGGGTTTTAAAAGCGGTCGATCGAGTACAAAAAGGACTCGATCGAGTAAAAACATGTCAGAAAAACCATTCGATCGACTAAAAACATGCTCGATCGAGGGAAAAAGTTTCTGGAAAACATAAAACCCTCGTGAAAACATTTTGACAAAACAAAATCAATTGCAATTTTGATCAAAAACGCATCAAAAACAATTTAACAATTGACAAAACTTGACATGTTGCTGTAATCTCCGTATAAAACAACAATATGCATAAAAACAAATCGAAAACAAAATGATAAAACCGTGTAAAACATGTCACGGTTTCAACAAGAACAAAAACCGAATCAGCCGTGTATACATGGCACGGAATTCGAGACAAAACAATCGTTTCAAAATCGGTTTTATGAAAAACACATGGAAAAATTTACGTGGCCTCGCTCTGATACCACTTGTGGGGTAATATCCGTATAAGACCCTTTAAATATAGGACTATAACGTAAATTTAGCATGCGATTATCGTCATAAAACATAAATACAATAGAGAAACGATAAGGAACAAGAATTAACCTCGGGTCCTTTATAGTGCGGCGTAAAGAACAGAAATCAAACGAGATTCCCTCCTAATTGTTGCACCCAAGACTTGTCCGAGATATGCCCTTGTGCTAGATGGTGTTCTCCGATTGCCTTGCAATATTGGGAGAACTTGTTGTGAGGTTTTCGAGATGTGAGATCTAGGTTTTAGAGAGAAAATGTCTCCAAAACCCTAGTTTTCTGTAAAATGAATTGTCTAGGTCACAAAAGGAGAGGAGCTCTCCTTTTGTGTGTTTCGGCCAAAACCGAGAGCCCTCATGGGGAAGTGGGCTTCCACTTCCTCTTACTTTTAGCTCGAGGTCCGATTCGCCAAATGCTAAAATGTATATGACGGGTTTGTATTATAAATCATCATGTCATCGGTTATCGGTTATTAATACATCGACTAATAACACGGATTAGTTGAAGTATTAATACATGTCCGACAAAGACAATATTGTATAATTAATATTCAATATACATTAATTAAATATAAATCGCTTATATTTAATTTTACGAATTAACTGGTTAATTCGCCTTAGCCCATGATATTTAATCCGTATCAAATATAATATCTCAACATCATATTTTGACTAATTATTAGTCAAGTAACTCGGACTAACTGGTTAGTCAAATTTGGCATCTACATGACTGTATTTTCATACTGTCACATCTCTCAAACGTATCCTATAGGTGTGACTTTTAGGGACCAGTTGATCACCGCCATCTGTATGACAATAACGTCAAACTTATCTAGCAAGCCAACCGTTATTGATAAACGTGGATCAACTGATAATAATACCAAAAGTATGCCCTTTGATCCTTTTAGAGGTTTATAAGTCCTTGCACTAACTGTTAAGGACACAAACCCCAACACCATGCTGAGAGAAAACTTAGGGAGGACGCTGAAAAGACAGTCCTTGCTGAGAGAGCCAAGGCTGAGGCTGCAGGGGCTGAAGCCGCTAAGCTGCGGGAGGAGCGTGACAAGCTTCAGGCCGTCGCCGACTTCAATGCTAAGAAGAGGGACGAATGGAGGGACATGTTTAGGGCTCAGGGGAAGGCGCTTCGAAATAAGATAGCTATCATCGCCCAGAGGGAGTTGGACATTGAGACGCTCCAAAGCGAGATTCTTCCTAACATGTGCGCCCAATACCGGGACCTGGCCGAAGAAGCTGCCAGGGAAGTGATAGGGGAGCTCTTTCTTGATGGCTTCTTTCCGTGGCAAAAATTTGACGAGCTGCTTGATGACAAGCTTGAAGCTAAGGAGAAGGACGCAGAGGCGAAGGCCGCTGAGGAGGCAAGGGTGAAGAAGGAGGAAGAGGAGGCCGCGGAGAAGGCGGCCCTTGCTGAGAAGGCTAAGGCGGCCAAGGAGGAAGCTAAGAGAATGAGGGCAGCTGAGGCTGCTGAGGCTGAAGCTGCCAAGACAGTTTCTGGGTCGCCTACCAAAGATGATGCTGCTAACGTCGCTGATGGCAAGCAGCAACAGGCATAGGGAGACGGGCGGTCGTCACCAGGTTCACCCGGCATCTCGGATAGTTTCAGCTGTTCGGGGGCCAACTATTAAGCCTTTCCTCCCTGCCATCTTTTGGCGCTTCAAATGATATGTCTGTAACCTTTTGTTCTTCTTTTCCTTGCTTTTTGTAAAACTTTGGTAGGTTGTGTTTTGGCTTATCCCTATGGGGACGGCCGTCGTCTGTATTCTCCTTACTTGCAATCATTTTCAACAAAGTTTGTTTGTTGGCCCTCGGCTTGGCCGAGGCTTTGATCACAATCCTTCACTTGTCTTCTTACGTTATTAATTGAGCGCTTTTTCGTTTTTACCTTCGGCCTGGCCGAGGCAGTTAGAATGCGTATCTCAACTGTGTTTAACGTTTTTTAAACATGTTGGCATGTTGGTCGCTTCCTCTTTCACTCTCGGTCTGGCCGAGGCGTCCGATTTGCGCTTCCCAACCGCCGTTGTGAACATGTTAGCGTATCGACCGTTGTGTCCCCTGCCAGGCCTTCGGTTGGCCGAGGCGGCTAGAGGTTATGGCGCGACAGCGTTCGTATCTGTAGACATATTGATCGCTTCCTCTGCCAGGCCTTCGGTTGGCCGAGGCGGCTAGAATTGCGTCTCAACTGTACTTATACGTTCCTAAGGCATGTTGGTCGCTTTCGCGAGTATCAACTGCGCTGGTAGTGACTGCCGTGGCGTCTACTTCTTGGGGTGACTGCTCGGCTTGGGCCGTGGCGTCTACCTCGATACGACTACGGAGGGGATAAACACTTTGATGGAAAACTTGGATGATTCTTACTTAGATATAAACACGCGTTGGGGTGCCAACAATTGTTTTGGACACCTCCGCCGTTATACAAAGTATCTCCTGAGATTGTCAGTGTTCCAATGGCTCATCAAAGGCATACCCTCCATGTCTGTCAGCCGGTATGTACCCGGCCTCATTTCTTCAACCACTTTGTAGGGACCTGTAGATACCCGTATCCGTCGATATTGGAATTTATAGAGAACCCGACAAACACCCGATGATGATAGGACACATGTATTCTTTAGTTGTCATTGTCATTATTTGGAGCTCGTTTTACGATGTAGAATGGGCGTCGTCGATGAAGTATTTTATTAATTTAAATGATATTTAAATTAATGTTTTTTTAAGTGAGTTCATTTTATTAATTTAAATGATATTTAAATTAAAGTCTTTTTTAAGGTGATTTCAATTTAATTTATTTTATTTTGAATTTATTTTCCCAAGTTTATTTTATTGAAAATAAAATAAATATTTGATTTGAAAAATCATTTTATGAGTATATTTGGTTTGAAAAATCATTTATTTTAATGTGTTAATTGATTTGAAAAATCGTTTTAAAAATCGAAAAGAACTCGTTTCAACCACGCGTTTTTGAGCTCGATTTTAGCTCGGTTTTTGAGCCCGTTTTCTTTACGAGTTGGCACGAATATCGAGTACACTAATCAACCTAAGCCACTACCCATCCAACCCCAGTTCGAACCCCATAACCACGGCCCAAACCATGCCCCAAATCACCCCCAACCAGCCCGCAAAACACGAAACAGCCCCCCTGTTTCGCAGCTCAAACCCGAGCCCAAAACCCGCTCCAAATACCACCAAAACCCGTGCCCATTAACCCTAACCCATACCCTAATATCCTACCCATATAAACTTACCTTAATCACCAAGAAAACCCCCCAAACGAACCCTAGAAAACCCCCCAAAAGCTGCTGGACAGCAGCTATGCTCAGCCAAGCCCGTCTGCCTCTCCTCCCTTTTACCCTACTTTAACTCCTTATAAATACCCTCCCTTGACCATACATTCAGTCCTCTAAGTTCTCCATACATCCTACCTTCACTCACAAGCTTTAAACCTCAGAAACAAACCCTAATTGCCTCTCAAAAACCCTCCACAAAATCGACATACAAACTGAAACTGTTTGTGTGTCCTCCTCGAAAAACAATTCGTTCCTCCCTCAAACCTCCATCAAAACTCGATTTTCTTGTTCCTAATTTACCACATAACATCCATCTACACATTAGACAAAGATTTACGAGCCAAATTGCCCTTGAGAGTACACGAAATCCCTCGAAAAACAGTGTTATACACTCTGTTTTTGGTTTGTTCTGTCTGTCCAGTTCTGTTTGTGCTCGTTTTTCGTGCCCAATATCTCAAAACGAGCAGGGGTTGCTTTACGATCTCTGTTCTCCTCTCTTTCTAGTTTTCAAAACATCTTTTAAATCGAATTTTCATCGTGAAACGAGGGAGAAATCGCTGTTTGAAAGTTGCTGTCCAGATTCGATAAAAACGCGTGTTTGCTTTGTTTCTTCGTCGACGACGGCCTCTTGAGATAAAATCTACCATCGATTACGACCCAAGACGGTGTCAACGATACATGTAGGTTGAGGGTGCATCAAATCCTCCTCTTTCTCCTTTTTTATTTCGTTTTTATGTTTGTTTTTCTTATAGTTTGTTTTGTTTGTTTATCGCTTTTTATTCATCGTTTAAATTAACTATGAAACTAGTTTAGTCCGAGTATGAGTTAAAGTACCACCATGAACACCCGCGTTGACTTGAGATGGGAAAAGAAACCGCTACATCAGTCGGTCGTACACCCCCGTCTCATTTACATATCCTCGTGTTCAAGGTAGGGCATAAATAAAACGAATTTCTAACTTCGCTCCTCGTTTTTTACCCTTCGTTTGTCTCGGCCAATTCGACCCACCTTAGGACCCGTTGCATGTTAGTATGACTTCTGATTGTTAACATATAACTTATTTAGATGACATTAGATCAATTTAATAACCTAATTAGACACTTTAGGGTACATCGACATAGCTTTAAAAATCAACTAACAATTCTGTAACTTAATGAACGCATCTCTCTCTTTCACCTAATTTCTCGCTAGTATAAGAGTGCGTGATTAGCACCTTCTTATTAACACTCGATGAGTTAAATTAATTAGCGAACTTGACCTAATTTGACCCCTTTTGAGCCGTGTAGAATACACAATTGCAAGACCTCTTTTCAATCGATCAACGTCGTTTCTAACTTGTTTTCTAATTCGTTCCGAGCTCGTTTCGCAATCAATTGATCCAACTAATGAACCTGACCTAGGACTTAGGATAGCCTTGTTTGGGTTTGGCCGTGATTTGGCCGTGGCCTTTGGCCTTTCCTGGTTCGTTTGTTTTCGCATCGTTCGTTCTTTATTTGTTTTGTCACTTGTAATTTATCGTTTATTAGTTTGGTTGTAATTTTCAAGTTAGTTTTCTTTTATAGAGTCAAAACCTCTTTTAAAAACCTTAGTCTTGTTTGGTTAGATGGTTGTGCCCCAATGCAAGTAAGAGCGTAGTAAATCGCATGTTGTTTAAAGCAACATGGCCCGATTTATGCTAATGCATGCTTTGATGCGTAGCCCTATGTCTAATTCGATGAGATTAAGTGAAAACACACATCACGAGGAGTGACCCAAGGCCGTGAGTCATGTAAGTCGTGGGCCACCCCTCTTGTGCACGCTTTTTTAGGCCAATTGGCCGTGTGTGTTGTCGTGTATAGTGTTGTATGTAGCAATTGTATTTAGATCGAGTTGTATCTTTAATTTATTGTTGTGTCGCCATGAAATGCCTGGTTTGTAATAGGTAGATCCCAACGGCTCCCCCATTCCCCCTTAAGCCTTGTTTGCTTTGTTTTGTATGTTGTTAGATCAATCAACCCACATGCTAAATTACAACTTTGACGAAGTTAGTTTAGTTGCATCTAAAACGACGTAGAAATTGTTGTCACATGTTAGGGTTTAAAACGATGTTTGCATATCATATATCGTAGTAGCTATTACCTTGTTTGAAATCCATACTTGACTTAGTAGAGGCCGTTATTGACGGGCGGGGTTGGGTGTCCTTATGGGCTTCCTAACACGTACCCTCACCCCTTACTCAAGATCTATGGTTTGTGGATCCGTCTAAATACCATTGGATTACGAGAGTCATTCAAATCGAGTGATATAGGGTACAAGTTGAAGGAAATGTAGATTCATATACATATTTAACATACTCATATATGTCTAATTAATTTGTCATAAAATTAAATATGGATTTTATGCATGCAAACATAAGATAAAATAGAGGAGAAATCATCCTTACATTGTGATTTCGGTTCTAATGGGCACAAAAGAAATCTCCTTTTCTTTTGTTCTTGAGCTTTCCAAATGGAAGAACAAAGATCTAAGAATAAGATCTCTCCCTAAGCTTTATACCCAAGGCTTTCTCTTAATTAGAATTAATATTATGAGTACTAGATGATATTAATTCTTGTAGAAAAAAATGACCCAAAAAAATGGCTTGTGCTCTTGAATATTCGGTCAAGAGTAAGGGGATTTTGGAGTTTATTTCTCTAGAATTCTCATAAATTGTAGAGAGTATTGTAATTTTCTTACACTAGAAAATTCTCTTGTTGTATGAATGAATTGATTGGAAAAAGAAAACTCTCTTTCTTTCCTTAGGGTGGCCGAAATTCTTGGCTTGGGTAGGATGCCCAATACCTTTTAATTTTGCTCTTCTCAAAAGCTTAGGTATGCATGCCTACTAGCTAGTTTTCATCATTGTGTTTTTATTAAAATAAATAACACAATATAAAATATATGCCCACCCACATTTTCGGTTTTAAGACATAAAATGGAGAATCCACTTTATTTTTGTCATTTGTCAAATTTGTCACATGTAACATGTTACATGACATGTTACAATGAAATGTATTTTTATCATATTAAAAATCAACATACTCATAAAATATGTCATTTACAAAATTGACTAGTAATTCGTAATTACTCGTACCAAAGATGTTTCCAAATTATAAACTACAACATTCTGTATTTATAATGATTTATTCATTCCGTTTTAATTGTTTCTTTAAACAATAATTTCATCCGAGTAATGATACAATTCGATTACTCAGACCGTATCTCATTTAATCACATTTCAATTTGATACGTAAATTTTACTTCCAAAATCGTCCGTCAATTTTTCAAGTAATTTAATTAACTCGTAACGTTATACGATTAATTAAATAATCAATTAAGAGTGTTGCCCTTTAGGTATGACCTAGGGGGTCAACTGATCACCACCGTCACACGACAGTAATGTCAAACTCTAGTCAGCCAATCATTACCGATATATGTTGACCAGTTGACAGTAACAAAATTACTTCCCAATTGTATTCTATAAAATGAGATTTAATAATGATTTTTTAAATCATGTGATCGCACTATTGTTGAGGACACATTTCCCAACAATCTCCCACTTGTCCTCGACAAGTGTGCGTCACCAATTCTCTTGTCCTATTACTATCTCCCACTCAATGCAAGGTGTCTTTCAGGTCGTACTTGCAAGTGATCATATCAAGAGTGGTTTCCTCGATCTGGAGAATAACTGATTGACCGGACTTATCTATCATAGATACTTTCCGAGCGTGGCCACGCATTTCCAGTTCATTACTCCTCGAGTGGCCCTGAGATATTGTTTTAACCCTGACAAGGGGATGGACAATTCCTATCGCACTCATTCCCTTCGACTAGCCACAGCCATCATAACCCAAAATATGCCCATTTGACCCCATTTACGAAGGTCGTAGTAACACAAATCAAAGTTAATCTGAAACTGTGCCATCTTAGGTGAATAGTCTTTAGTCAAAAGAATCGACTCATTAGAATACTATAGCAGCTCTCGCCACGACCAGGCTATATAAATTTGCCCAGAACTCTATAAGCGGTCATAAGGCCCGACAAGGTGTTCCTAACATCTGCCTATGTGATCGACTAGTCATCTCACATGACTGTATGGCATTTGAACTTGCCATCAATCGCATCACACTCTAGTCACTTCGAGACGTCACCTCATACAAGTGACTATGGGCGAATACAATGCTAATCCGTGTTCACTTTAACCGGGTTCAATTGTCTCTACAACCCGTTTGGATGTAACAAAGTATAATAAAAGAGTTTTAAAGTAAAACTCGAACGACAAATGCGATTATCACATATGAATAGTCAATGCTGATTACTATTTCATATTCTATAATCTAATTTGATCTTGTACGTAGTTGTCCATTTCAATTCAATTGAAATGACATGACTCATCATGTTTAGCCTTTGAGAAGGCTTTGGTTAGTAGGTTTTATCAACTTCTTGTACCTTACTCAACCTTACTACATACTCGTTTTCCTTTGTAATGTATACATTTGCATTACAAAACTTTCTGAGTACGTGTCGAGATCCAATCAAGACATAGGCTTTCTAGCCTAAGAATAGCTCCCACTTTGTTTTCACGATTAATGTGGGACTCATCCTACTTGCACATCTCATGATCGCAAGTGTACTCAATTTCCGTTATAAATATCTCTCATTGTTCTTTATTGCCTAGAACGATTCCAGAAAATCTACTTCTTAATAAACATTGCCACAATGGTATCTTAACCATCCTATTGTGTTTTGATTATGGTTTTGTCGGAAACCATGCGCAATCTCAATTGTCAATTGTCACTTGTGTAACACTCTTACACAATATTGCATCATAAACACTTTGCTTTACTCCCTTAATGCTTCTGCAAGCACTTAAGGGTAATCTTTATAGCTTACTTGGTAAAGATTACTTAAATCGATTTTAAAACAATTCATCATACTCAAAGTATATGAAATCTTATACATCATTATTCATTTAATTGATCCGGCAAATGGAAGCAAATGGAATCAATCAAATATGTTCAATTTAATTGAACTAGTCATGAATCTTATCAACATAAGACTTCTTATTGACGCTAATATCATGTGGATTTATCTTCATAAATCCGTATATTAAAGATGTATTATAATACTCCAAAAGTCTTAAATCATTCTCAATGATCAATATCTCATCCACATATCGGACTAATTAAAATTTCCGTAACTCCCACTAAACTCCATGTATAAACACAACTTCTCGACTTATCGAGAAATGTTTTATCACATGATCGAGATGTTGATTCCAACTCATTGATGTCCTACTTAAGACCCTCTCTTAAGTTTCACATTATCTTAGGATTGCAAGAATCTTCAAAACTCAAGATATGTATTGAATACATTCCTTCTATTGAAGAAGTGGGTTTTAGATTCACTTGCTATGTATTTCATAACCTCATAATGAACACAATCCCTAAGAAGATCCAAATAGACTTAAGCATTTCAATTAGTGCAAAAACCCTTTGCGACCAATCTTGCATTGAAATCTCTCTTTATTAGTGCAAAACCCTTTGTCACTAATCAAGCCTTTTTGTTTCGGATTTTTATGGCTCTAAGCCTTGTATTGAGTTGTGACTTTAAACACTCTTATGTAAGTCATATGTTCATTACTTTCTAGAAGTAATCAACTTGAATCAAACAATTTCTTTTGTAAGTTATAAGCTCTTTACTTTCTTAAAAGTAGCATGAATTCATCATTTTTAACAAGTGACGAATTTAACCTCCTAGGTTTTAAAGAAACAATGTCTTACACAAAATGTCTCATGTAGCCAAGAAAGACCAGTTTCTTGCGACATAACATTCTTCGTGGCATTCTTTGTGGCTCTTGAATAATTTCTCCCACTCTGTCTTCTAAAAATAAACTTGTATTTTAGAAAGACAAACTTCACGAGCCGCAAACCCGTCGTACTCGTGGAATGAAAGAGGGAAAAATGAGCATTTGTTTCTTTGTGAAAACTTACAACCATGGTACCCTTACCATTTCATATCTCATATGATTCGATTTAGTGGAAAAATAATTTAGACAAAAATGATAAAATCCCCAAAAGGATCAAGTAACTCAAAGTAACTTGATTGAAATCCAAACCATATCGAATAGCGTTTGATTTCTTATCTAATAACACATTATTCCATAATGCGTGCTAGGAGAGATTAACTTGTGATACTATATCACATTTCCTTTGCTTATATCAAAGTCTTCACTTTGATAATCCCATCACGACTAAATCGTGATTCCTTGAACTCTTTGAAATTCTTCAAAGATTTCTCTATTTACCTTATTAAGTGAACATATTATCGTCAACTTAAATCGTTGGTAAAAGAGAATGATCAACCTATTATGGATCAATGATTTATAACCTCGATCTCCTTTTCAACCAAAAGGCACGAGACATCTTGCTTTGAATACAAGATACGCATATACCATTAACAATCTAATGGTTTCAAGAGTACTCGTTAACTCTTTGCGTTCATTATTCCAAAATTTTAAGGTTTAATCTTGGGTTACCAACTTGAGTCTAGCATCATCTTCATGATATATTATTCTAGTTTGGTTTAGAATATAATCACCTTGATAATGGGCTAGCCATACATCAAATCGTGGTGTATAGGGTCACAAAAGTGAAAACCTCTTTTGTATCTTAACAAGTTTATATTCTTATTTAGAGTTTATGCACTTAATAGTCACAATTAAGTACAACTTTAAATCCAAAAACTAGATTGAGTACACAATTACTCTGTCTCTCGATATCATTGTTGCTAGTCGTCATATTCTAATCATCCTATGTATCAAACATAATGATGAAAACCACCACCGGTTTCTAATATTGACGAAGTAATACTAGCAAAATTTATGTTTAATCAAATAAACATTTTTAAAGAAGAAGGTCCCATTAGATGTCCCACAACTAACTTGTTGATTCTTCAATAATTTGGGGTAGTTTCCTTTCTCGTGTCCAACATTTTAAGACAATGGAAACTTTATCGGTCGGGATTGATAGGTTTAGTATCGTTATTCTCAACAACTTTACCTTTAACATTACCTTGTATCAATTCCATTATAATCTTTACTTCTTGAACCTCGTCCTCATCTTAACGGTTTAAGAGAATGCTCCCACTCATTTCAATGAGTCTTTGCTTTGAGAAGCAAAATTGAATTCATGAAGATTACTCTTCATTTGTTCGTTTTAATCTTAAAACTTTCATTGAAGTGGTTGCGCTATTTTGGTCAATTACGAATTCTGACAAAACTAATCACCAAAACAATTTATCGCTTCAAGGTACTTAATTCATTTAAGTATATGAATAACAATACATTGTAAGTAGATGTGTTAGTCAATAATCAAAAACCTGTTTGATAATGAATAACTTTAATCTATACTCTTTACAAGAGATCCTTATCAATGGTTCATTTGAGGTTTTAGAAGCAAATTCATATTTGTCTTTAGTTACGATATTTTAATGGAGATTTGAATCAAAAACGAAATGATATCGTATATGAATTGTGGTAAAGAAATAGAACAATAAAAACGGAATAGTGGAAAACTTAACATTTATCGTTTTATTAATACTTGGAAAAACAAGTATAGCATTTACATAGTGACCTCTACCCAACTATGATAAATGATTCCAAGACCCAAATTCATATCGACTTAGGCACGGTATGGCCGATGAAACCCTTATCAATATAACTCGGTGGATTAACGCTTTAATCGATTCTACTTTTAGAACTCTTGGTCGATAAAATTACTCTAATATTTATCTATAGCCCGGAACACATGCAACTACGGTCGCGAATACTTCCGTTGAGCTCAATCCAAATTTCGAATAAATGTGTCCATGATCCAAATCCACATCAACTTGGGCACGGTATGGCCGATGAAACCCTCATCAACATGAATTCGGTGGATTGACATTTATCACCCACTTCCCCTACGTAACAAGGTTTGTACCCCGGTAGGGCCGAGTGCACTCCCTCACGAAATAGGTTTTCATGGTTTCTACTATTTGGTAAGGCTATGTCTCAATTGATTGTTTTAGCGAGAGGTCATGTCAATTTATTATCTATCACGTTTTAAGTGAACTAAAGCGGTGAACTACGATAATTCGAATTGACACGGTCGATAAACTCGATAAATAACAATGCATGTTTAGTTATGGCGATTTAGCGATGCATGTGACATATAAATAAAATGCAAGCATAAAAATAAATAAATCCTAGTATGGCCTTTCCTAAAATAGAAAAACTCTTTAACTATTACATATTCGGAAACCAACTCCATTGGTCCCTTGAACTTCGGTTGTGGCACGCATCTCGAGGTAACACCGTCTTTATGTACCGCCATTCTTGAAGAAATCCGTCTTTGTGAACTCCTAATGAATAAAATTACATAATAAATTACATAATTTCCTATTATACATTTGTAACTAAAATAAAATAAATCTATTAAATTACAAAACGGTGATACGAGATCACAATAAAATTACAACCAAATCGATATTCCCATACATTTCGGAAATACCAATTAAAATCTAAGGCCATACTAAGTAAAATTACATAATTCAAAATTACATAAATTAAAATTATGACAATCATAAAGAAAAATGCAGCATTATAATATGTATAAACATGCTCAATTTTAATGCTAAATCGCCTTTAAATAGCCAATATCGTATATTACTCGGTTTTTACGGTTTGCGTGATTTCAACATTTTATAATCACAAAAATGCATAAACTCATATTTATGCATAAGTTAATTACCCTAACCTCTTAGGACTCAAAATATAGTCTTCACTAATAATTTGACCATAATTAACTTTTATTTACTTAAATTGTTCATAAATGGACCAAAAATTACAAAAATAAGCTATTTAACTTCAAATAAATCCAAAAATTTCAAATAAATTCAAAATTTGAAATTTAAATTCATGAACATTCTGGAAAAATTCCATGACACTCATAATGTTCAAAATCTTAGGTTAAAAATTTCAAAATTTTTCCGTAAAAACAATGTTGCGGTTTATCGATATTTAATAAAATAATCATAAAAACATGGAAAAATTATTTTCATTAACTTTTCAATTTTAGATCTGAAAAATATAATAAAATTCAACATTAGACGTTTTTCCTAAGTCATAGATTATGTTTTATTAATTTTCAACTAATAATGTCACTATTTATGCCATTTTTCTTCAAAAATTCATAAATCATGCTAAAAGACTTCTTTATAGCCAATTATTTTACAAACATCTTGTAAAATTGCATGTGACAACATATTAATTTTCTATGACCAGATTCGAAATTTAACTCATATTAACCTATTTTTCTCTTAAATCCGAATTTAATGATGAAAAATTCATTTTTCGAGCATAACAAGTCCAAAAATTATGAAAATTTACAGGTTATCTCAAAATAATATATGTAACAACATATCCAAAAACCAAGTGAAAATTCGAAGTATAGCTAATTTTCGACCAAAAATGACATTTTTACTCATAAAATCACATTTAAATGCCATTATTGTTAAATATGAACAATAAAAATCCGAAAAATTAACCAAAAAATCCTAAAACACTTTAGGACCAGAAATATTAACATGCATGTAATTATTTCGTGATATATCATAATAACACAAATTTTTCAAGTTTTATTTTGTTATTCATATAACTCGGAAAAACTTTTAACCAATTTGCATGCAAACAACCGTGGCTCATGATACCGATTGAAGGAAATGTAGATTCATATACATATTTAACATACTCATATATGTCTAATTAATTTGTCATAAAATTAAATATGGATTTTATGCATGCAAACATAAGATAAAATAGAGGAGAAATCATCCTTACATTGTGATTTCGGTTCTAATGGGCACAAAAGAAATCTCCTTTTCTTTTGTTCTTGAGCTTTCCAAATGGAAGAACAAAGATCTAAGAATAAGATCTCTCCCTAAGCTTTATACCCAAGGCTTTCTCTTAATTAGAATTAATATTATGAGTACTAGATGATATTAATTCTTGTAGAAAAAAATGACCCAAAAAAATGGTTTGTGCTCTTGAATATTCGGTCAAGAGTAAGGGGATTTTGGAGTTTATTTCTCTAGAATTCTCATAAATTGTAGAGAGTATTGTAATTTTCTTACACTAGAAAATTCTCTTGTTGTATGAATGAATTGATTGGAAAAAGAAAACTCTCTTTCTTTCCTTAGGGTGGCCGAAATTCTTGGCTTGGGTAGGATGCCCAATACCTTTTAATTTTGCTCTTCTCAAAAGCTTAGGTATGCATGCCTACTAGCTAGTTTTCATCATTGTGTTTTTATTAAAATAAATAACACAATATAAAATATATGCCCACCCACATTTTCGGTTTTAAGACATAAAATGGAGAATCCACTTTATTTTTGTCATTTGTCAAATTTGTCACATGTAACATGTTACATGACATGTTACAATGAAATGTATTTTTATCATATTAAAAATCAACATACTCATAAAATATGTCATTTACAAAATTGACTAGTAATTCGTAATTACTCGTACCAAAGATGTTTCCAAATTATAAACTACAACATTCTGTATTTATAATGATTTATTCATTCCGTTTTAATTGTTTCTTTAAACAATAATTTCATCCGAGTAATGATACAATTCGATTACTCAGACCGTATCTCATTTAATCACATTTCAATTTGATACGTAAATTTTACTTCCAAAATCGTCCGTCAATTTTTCAAGTAATTTAATTAACTCGTAACGTTATACGATTAATTAAATAATCAATTAAGAGTGTTGCCCTTTAGGTATGACCTAGGGGTCAATCGATCACCACCGTCACACGACAAAGATGTCAAACTCTAGTCAGCCAATCATTACCGATATATGTTGACCAGTTGACAGTAACAAAATTACTTCCCAATTGTATTCTATAAAATGAGATTTAATAATGATTTTTTAAATCATGTGATCGCACTATTGTTGAGGACACATTTCCCAACACAAGTCTTTATCTTTAATCACTCGTAGTCGATTGGCTTTATGCTTTTCGATGAAAGGTGTAAAGTTGACTTGAACGGTTCCAAGTTCCCAAAAAACTTGGTGGCGACTCTAATATGTCTTAATTCGATTCGAAAGAACCTCGAGTCGATTATGCCTGGTGTGGATCCCGCGGACGCAGTTCCCGAGGGCCTTGTCCACAGGACCCTCCCAGTTGGCCGTCAATTTACCATGAATGTTTCCTTTGTTGGTGGCGGCCGACTTTCTTAGGACTAGATCTCCTACTTTTAAGTCCCTTTTGTGGACTCTTCGGTTGTAGGCTCTTCTCATTCGGTTTTGATATACTGCCAAGTTGAGGCATGCTGTATCTCGGCTTTCTTCGACCAGGTCTAGGGAGGTTCTCAGACCTTCCTCATTTTCAACCGGGTTAAAGGTGGCCGTTCTGAATGTCGGCACCGTTGCTTCAATTGGCGGATCGCCGGACCCGTAGACTAAGTGGAATGGACTGTACCCCGTTGCTTCTTTCTCCGTGGTTCGAAGGGACCACAGGACGCCGGGTAGTTCATCGGCCCATCTTCCCTTTAGGTCTTCAACTTTCTTCTTCAAACCGTTGAGGATTGTCTTATTGGCTGCCTCCGCCTGTCCGTTGCTCTGTGGGTGGCAGACGGAGGAGTATGCAAACTTGATACCAAGCTCTTCTAACCAGTTCATTATTATGTCACTCCAAAACTCTCGGCCGTGGTCAAATACCATGACTTGGGGTAACCCAAAGCGAGTTATGATATTTTCCCGGATTACCTTTCTTACGGCCGCCGTGGTCTTGGCAGGTACCGCTACAGCTTCAACCCATTTGGTGAAGTAGTCAACGGCGACAATCAAGTACTTTCTTCCTCCGGATGCCGTTGGAAATGGCCTTAGTAGGTCCATCCCCCACTGTGCAAAAGGAAGGGGACTAAGTACCTTTGCAGTCTCGGGAAGGTGCATGTATCACCGGAGCATGCATTTGACATTGTTGCATTTTTGGTTTTGGCTCGGAATCCTCAAGCATGGTGGGCCAGAAGTAGCCGGCTCGGAGAGCTTTGTGGGCTAGTGTTCTTGCCCCCATGTGATGACCACAGATGCCTTCGTGAATTTCTGTCAGTATTAGCTCCGCGTCGGCTGGGCCGACACATTTCAAGAGTGGCCTTATCACGGACCTCCTGTATAATTCTCCTTCAAACACCAAGTACCTTGCTGCGATCCTCTTTATCTTCTGTGAGAGACTGCGGTCCTCCGGTAATTCATTCATCAGTTTGTACTTCATTATCGGAGTCATCCACGTTGTCTCGGCCTCTATATCGCCCACCATGCCGACGGTCTCAGTAATGCTCTTGGCATTCCCGATGTCCACCAAAGACGGTTCGACCGACATTCTTGATGGTTGAACTGGCAAGCTTTGAGAGAGCGTCGGCTCGGTTGTTCTCGGACACAGGAATGCATTGTATCGGAAAGATTTCAATTTTGAAGTGTCAGCTTTTACCCTTTCCAGGTATCTTACCATCCCGTCGTCTCGAGTCTCGTACTCTCCTCTGATTTGATTAGCCACTAAAATTGAATCTGTTTTCAAAATGATGTGTTCCGCCCCGGCGGCTCTAGCTAGTTCGACTCCGGTTATCACCGCCTCGTATTCGGATTCGTTGTTTGAGGCCGAGAAGGTAAATTTCAAGGCGTACTCAAACTCGTCCCCGTTTGGGCTGATGATAAGGATGCCGGCTCCTGAGCTGTTCGTCGTGGAGGACCCGTCGGTGTATGATTCCCATACTCCGGGGTTTTGCTCTTCTTGATATGTGCACTCGGCCAGGAAGTCTGCAAGTGCCTGTCCCTTTATCGAGGGCCTCGGCTTGTATTGAATGCCGAAGCCGGATAGCTCTACTGCCCATTTGATGAGCCTGCCGGATTGCTCAAATTTTTCCAATGCTTTCTCCAATGGTTGGTCGGTTAAGACCGTCACGGGATGTGCGTCGAAGTAAGGTTTCAGCTTCCTTGCGGCAACGACGACAGCAAAGGCTGCTTTTTCAATCAGCGGGTAATTTCTTTCGGCGGGCAACAATGTATGGCTGACGAAGTAGATTGGGTGTTCTTTGTTTGTCTTCTTCTCGATAATCACGACCGACCGTGGCCGAGGTAATCGCTATGTATAGATATAGCGTCTCCCCAAAGATCGGCTGGACAGGGTTGGGAGAGTTTGAAGATGAGCTTTCAGTTGCCTGAAAGCTGTGCTCTATTCCTCCCCCCAACTGAAGTCTTTATTTCCCTTCAACACTTTGAAGAATGGGGTGCTCTTGTCGGCTGGCCGAGAGATGAAACGGGCGAGAGCCGCCATCCTCCCGGTCAACATCATAACCTCTTTTCGATTCCTCGGCTCCGGCAGGTCCAGGATTGCTTGGACTTTCTCTGGATTGGCATCAATTCCCCTGGCGCTGACAAGCACGCCGAGGAACTTACCTGACCGGACACCGAAGTTGCATTTCATTGGGTTAAGTTTCATCTTGTATTTCCTTAGTGAACAAAATGTCTCGTGTAAATCGGCTAAGTGCTCGCTGTCAGACTTGCTTTTTACAATGGCATCGTCGACGTAAGCCTCAATGTTTCGCCCTTTTTGATTTTGGAACACTTTGTCCACAAGTCTTGTATAAGTTGCACCGGCGTTCTTCAAACCGAACGGCATCATTTTATACATGTATGTGCCGTTACCGGTGATAAATGCGCATTTAGGCATGTCTTCTTCGGCCATGAACACCTGATGATACCCTGAGAAGGCGTCCAGCAGGCTCAGCATAGTGTAGCCTGCCGTGGCGTCGATTAAACTATCTAGTCGAGGCAAGGGATAACAATCTTTGGGGCACGCTTTATTAAGATTGGTAAAGTCTACACACATCCTCCACGCCCCCGATGATTTCTTCACCATTACAACATTAGCTAACCACTCAGGATAAGTACAAGGCATGATAAAGCCCGCCGCTAGTAATTTATCTACTTCGGCTTTGATGGCCTCATCCTTCTCGGCTAAGGAGTTCCTCATCTTCTGCTTGATAGGGCGAGCGGTGGAGAGTACGTTCAGCTTGTGAACAATTACCTCCCGGCTCACGCCTGGCATCTCGGCTGCTGAGTAAGCGAAGACGTCTTTGTTCTTCTTCAGCAGGTCTAGGAGAGCGGCCCTGAATTTTGGCTCCAGGTTGACACCGACATTTACGGTGCGCCCTGGGTCAATTTCCACTTCTTCGGTCTCCGCTCCTTCGACCATGCCGACAGTGGCATCCATGAGGTCGCCCTCCTGTTGTAAGGATGGGCTTTTCCCCTTCTCTGACTTCTTCGCCACTTTGAGGGATTGCATGTTGCACCCTCTGGCAGATATCTGGACGTTGACTACTTCGTCTTTTTCGTCCTTTGAGACGAGCTTATGCGCTTCCCCCCGGTCCGAGACATACATCAGTGTCAGGGCCCGGATGGACATTACTGCATCGGCCTCGCTCAGAGTGACTCGGCCTATGAGGACGTTGTAGGCGGACGAGCCGTCAATGACCACGAACTCAGATAGGACGTTCTTAGCCGCATTCCCCTCGCCGAACATCACCGGCAGTCTGATTGACCCCAGGGGTACCAGGCCGGCCCCGGAAAAACTGTACAACGGATTGGTGCAGGGGCTTAAGTCCTCAATCTTCAAACCGAGATTGAGAAAGCACTCCCTGATAGGGATGGCAATTATGACCCAAACCGAACCGAACCCGAATCGAACCGAAGGAAAAAATTCGATCCAAATCCACTCTTTAAAAACCCATTCCCGATCCACTATTTAAAAACCCATATCCATATCCACTATTGAAAAACCCGAACCAAATCCAAACCCGATCCATTCATACCCGAACCCGATCCAAGTGGATATTATTGAAAATTTAGGCTTTACTAACCTTAAAATTTAAATTTTCTTATATAAAATTAAATTTGTATGTAGTCAAATCAAGTTTCGTATTGGGTTTTGGATTATGTAGTGGATCGGGTATGGATTTGGAGCGGGTATGGGTTTGAAAAAAGTATAATGGATCGGGTATGGATTTTAAAATTTTGGATATGGATCGGGTATGGATATGGATCTGTGATCCAATAAGTAAGTGGATCGGATTTGGATCTAGCAAAAACCGATCCAACCCGACCCATTGCCATCCCTACTCCCTGAACATAATGTTCGTGTAGGCGCCTGTGTCAATCAGGCACCTCTTGACCAGGTGGTTGGCTATGTCCAAGTGGACTACAAGTGGGTCGCTGTGCGGGGCGATGACTCCCTCGTAGTCCTTCTTCCCAATGGTTATATCGGGGATGTTGGAAGCGGGGATCGCTGTTTTGGGCACAAAGTTGATGGCCTGATATAGCTCGTTCAGGTGCCGTTTGTGCCCATGAGCGGACCCGCCGTTCTCGTTGCCCCCGATGACAACATGGATTACTCCTATCCGTTCAAAGACGGATTTTTTATTTGAGCCGCCGGTATTAGTCTTTTGGCCTCCGGCAACATATTTGCTGAGGCTCCCCTTCCGGATCAGCTCTTCAATGGCATTCTTCGATGCGGCGTTGTCGATTAAGTGACCGGTGTGGCCGTGGTACTCACAAGATCGGCTCGTGTCACCGTCCCCCTCGCCCGGGAGGCCTTTCCCACTTCGACCCTCGTTCTTGCTCGGGCAAAGACCTCGGCGGCAGATACGACCATGGGGGTGTGACCATTGTACCGCTTTTGGTAGTACGGTCCCGAACTCCCCGCGCCCGCCGAGTTCGCTTCCCGGCGGACTTGTCGACCGTGACCTATTACATCACGGCGTCTTTCATCCGGGTTGTCCTCCCGGCGCTCTTACTCTCTGAGTGCCCGGCCTCGCTGGGGCCTACCCAGGTCTTGTGATAGTCCTCCACCTTTATGGCTTGGTCGGCCATCTTCCTGGATGAGTCTAGATTCAGGCCCCCGCACTTGATGAGCTCGTTCTTTAAGTCCCCTCTTGGGAGGCCTTTCATCGGTCACGAAGGCGCCGCTCATTGCTTCGGCTCACGAATCTGCTGAACCTTGGCATCGAACCTCTTTACATAGCTTCGGAGAGACTCGCCCCCCTCGTCCTCGATGAGTCGGGAGATCCGATGTCTCGACGGCCCTCCTTATTGCGGGAATACTTGGGCCAAAAATGTGTCCCTTAGGTCGGAATAACGAGATATCGACCCATCGGGTAGCCCCTTGTACCAACTTTGTGCCATCCCATGCAGGGTCGTTGGGAAGACTCGGCACCAAACCTCATCAGGTTGCTCCCACACCGACATGTAAGACTCGAAAGCCTTGGCATGGTCGGTTGGGTCGCTTTCTCCTTTGTATGATATGGGTGGAAACTTTAGTTTAGTCGGCACCGGGACCTCTAGGACATAGTCACTGAGGGGCTGTCTGACCACGTGTCGAACGACACGCGGCGATCGGCTCCTCGCATCCTTAGTCCGGCTCCTCTCCCCGTGGCAGGAAGGGCTTCTTCTCCGACTCTGGTGAGTCGGGCTTCTTCTCCGACTCTGGTGAGTCGGACTTCTTCTCCGACTCGGTGAGTCGGACTTCTTTCACTCCTCCGGGGCGGGCCTCGTCGGTCTTTGCGGCGGCGACACTGTCCTCCCGCGAGTGCGGGAAGGACTCAGGTCTACCACTTGCACTCTGGGCTCCCCCGGCGTCTTAACATGGTCAGCTTCCTCCAGTGCTTCGTTCAAGTTTCTCGGAGTCACTTTTTGGACCCTGATCTCCTGTGGGGGTGTCGCTGCTCTTGTCGTTGTGACAGTGTGAGTCGGCGTGCTACCCATTAGGTCCAGGAGTAGCTTTAGTTTAGCTGCATTAACCACGTGTCCCATGATGGTGACTTGGTCGGCGGGCAGCGGTGTATCTTGTTCTTTCGGCATCCCGTTCGTCGTATCAGTGATACGGCCGGTGGGGGACTGCCCGATTTCAGAGTTGTGGAATGTGTCATCTTGGTAGAATTCATTTTCCACAAGCACCTTCTCTGGTTGTTTCGACATCTTCTTAGCTTGTTGGGTGGGTTTTGTTTTGTGTTTTTTTTTTGTTTGGGAATGAATGTGACTAGCTTCTAGTATCTATTCCCCACAGACGGCGCCAATTGTTCCAGGTGTAGTTCCAGAGCAGGTTTGTTTACCACGCAAGCTTGGTGAATGGATGTCCTTCCTTGCCTTGGGTCTTCCTCTCGGTCTCTCCTGAAACGATGAACAAACTGAGGGCTCGGCTTTGGCCGAGCGTACTCACTCCGACGCTCAAGTCAGTAAACTTAAAAGGATTAAGTTGTGTGTTACTTGGCGAAGTATATATTGTAGAGAGATAAGGAAGATATTACCAGATTATGAGGTGTTTAGGTTATATTGTGGATCCTCTCCTCAATGAGGGTTGAGGAGTATTTATAGACTTTCACCTTTTGTCACGTAGTGGCCAAGTGGCCAAGTGGCTAGCAGGTGGAAAGACTGATCTACCCTCGGCCGAGGGACCCATGGCAGGCCGGCGGGCCCTGTTGACTCGCCGCCGAGGGGTCTTGGATGTGAGTACGCGGATATGTGCCCCGGCTGGCTAGTTATCCCAGCCGAGACCCAAGTGACAGGCCGACGGACTGCGTCGGTTAGGCTGTCTAAGTCGTTGATGTAATACTCCGTATTTATAAGTCTTGGGGTACTCTATCGAGTAGGCCTTACTCTGTCGAGTAAGGGTAAGTTGCGTTTTAGAAAAGTTTCTGACCTGTAGGGTACTCTATCAAGTAGCCTTAGGTACTCGATAGAGTAAGGGGGTACTCTATCAAGTAGCCTTAGGTACTCGATAGAGTAAGGGGGTACTCTATCGAGTAGCCTTAGGTACTCGATAGAGTAAGGGGGTACTCGATCGAGTAGCCTTGGGTACTCGATCGAGTAGCGGTTTTTACGGGAGTTTTCTCGGGTTTTGTTAATTATGCGATTAAGGTATATAAGCTTTGTCGTCATTATTCTAAATCACTTTTGCAAAACCTAAATTACTGTTTAAGAGAGAAAGCAAGCAAGTTCTTCATCCTAATCGCATTATTAGCAATACCCGGAGTTTGGAAGGTCAGTTCTGAGCGTTGATTATACCGTTGAGTTCCTTGCGTCGAGGGTAAGATCTATGTACCCTTTTTATTGTCTTTCCTTTAAGTTGGTTAAACCCTAATCTAGGGATTTGGGGGTTTTTGAGTAGTTTGTGATTTGGTAGCATTTGTATGTTGTATGATAGGAGGAGGTTTCGTAGAAGAGCCTTTTTGAGACAGCTGTAGAGACCGTCTGATAGTTGTGCTTTCCAGGTAGGATTTCCTACTCAGTATTAGTCCCATAATGGGATGATTGTTGATGTGTTGAGATTGATTGTTTAATATCGTAGTTGCATTGTGACGGTTGTGATTGTGATTGTGATTGGTTGTCTCGGTTCTCGAGATGATTCTCGGTGAGTGGAGTCACTTGCGGGAGTGGCTTCACGCCCTAGTTTCGCCCTTCGTGGAACCCGCCACGGAAGGGGATGTGCACATTAATGGACGGGGTTATCGCTCACTATGTGGAGCGGGGATTTGGTGGGTACGGCAGGCTGCGGTCCCCCATCGCGCGGGGTGGTCCAAAGGACGATCGGTGATTGAGATTGTTGGGATTGGTGTGGTTGTGTGTGTGTGACGGTTAAGTATGTCGTTTATCTTATTGTTGGATTATATAAATTGTGAGATTAGTCGACCCGTTTAAATGTTTTAAAAACTGTGGTGATCCATTCGGGGTGGTGAGCGATTATTGAGCGGTATGATATGACGCGTATGGGATAGCCGGGATGAGTCATCACGTGGCGATTAGAAGTCTTCCGCCGTGTCGACGATGTTTTATAGCTTTGATAGTTCTAGCGAGAGACCGTCGAGAATCTTGTATTTCTTTTTATCAGTTTGGAATTGCTATGTAATCACTTTAAACTTTATTTACTTTTAAAGTTGTTTCGTTATTGTCTTATGAATATCATGCCTCGGGTAACCGAGATGGTGGCATCCTTATACCTGAGTGGTCCTGGTAAGGCACTTGGAGTATGGGGGTGTTACAGTTGACTTGCTGTGGATATCTTTGACTTTGCTCAATATGTTGACTCGGTCAGCGGGTGCAGAATATGCCCCATCAATAGGATAAGAACAAAAGTGATACAAATTCTTAGTTTCAGACGATCTTAAGTTAAGAGGTACTCACAATCGATTTGAATAATGTAAAAATGAAAAGGGGGACTATGAGAGGTCTTAACTTAAGACCGTTTTAAGCAAAAATTAATCGAAAAATTCAAACCATTAGGATCGAGAGCACTAGCAGTATTAAGCATAATACATATAAGTATCAAACAATCAAACAAATTAAATCAGTAAAAAAACGAAAAAAAAGAAGTAATTTCTGGAAATTGACAAAGAATTAATGGGTAACAAATGAAATCAGAAATTGACAAAAAAATTAATGGGTAACAAATGAAATCAGAAATTGACAAAAAATTAATGGGTAACAAATGAAATCAAACAAATTGACAAATGAATTAGAAGGATATGATTGATCATTAAAAAAGAGGAATAAGGGAAGAGCAAACCTGCGGGAATTGGGTGAAAGAAGCGATCGGATTTGAAGTTAGGGTTTTCTGTATTTTGGACAAAGTAAATAGGAGTTTTTGTTTTATTTGGAAGGGGTAGTCAAATAAAGAGTGCAATGAATGATGTGAGGGCGGCAAACGAGTGACTAAGCGCGCATAGCCAAAAATAATAGGTTATGAGTGCATTTAGAACATTTGCCAAATTAAATGCCACCTTAAGTATAACTATGGTGGCATTTCTATTTTTGCTACTAGATAAACGTCATTAGAGATAGGAATTGTTGTAGTGCGGGCATGGAGGCCACAATAATGATGATGATGACGAGTGAAGTGGCTAGCCACACCACCTCCATTTGTATGATATCTCTTCCCTCCCTCTCTTACGTATAGTTGCATTGCATTTTGGATTAGTTTGCATTGTAATATATTTCACATAATTCATGTAGTTAGTTGCATATAGATTAGAATTCATGCATAGTCACTAATGACCAAACCTATTCCTTTCTACACAAGAAATAGTGCTTAAATCGGTTTGGGGAGGTTTGATCATGGGTGACACTAGCTTAATAGAGAACATGGATCATCTAGTGTAGTTTAGATTACATTCATTTGTTATATATGTCATATAGAATTGCATTTAGTTAGAACATGCATTCATTCATATCATATCATTGCATTTTCATTTGTACTTCATTTCCATAAAACTTTAAAAATCCAAAAACATGTTTTTCTTTTTCATTCCTACTCCTACATATACATTGAGGACAATGTCCAAAATAAAGTGGGGGATGAGAATTATATTCCAAGAATGCATAAAAATTGAAAAATTTTAAAAACCCCAAAAATATGTTCTTTAATTTCATAAAAATAAAATCCATAAAAATTTGAAAATTACAAAAAGCAAAAACATGTTCTTTAATTTAGTAGTGTAGAATTATATATACTTGTGTTTTGTTCTCTTCTCACATAGATACAACACTACATTTTGAGGCATTGGCAAGGGAATGTGAAGACCGCTTGGTATGATCGTTCTAATCCCTGTTTCCCTTCCATTTCTTTTCATTATTTGTGAGGAGGATGGGCTTACATTTCAAGGAGGATGTGGTGTATTTTGTTGTTGCGGTGTGTATCTATGTGTTGTTAGGAGTTGCATCTAGATTATATGGCATTTTAGTTGATAGAAGCATATGCATTAGAGTTGTATATATGTTAGTTGCATCATGACATGTAGTTGCATGGTTAGAAAATTTTGTGAAAATTCCTATTTGGAAAACTTGACAACTGTATATAAGGCTCTTGTAGATAATTTTTTCTCCTTGAGACTTTGTTTGCTAGAATACCCTCAAGACACCCTAGGATGTGTCATACTAGTATCTTTTGATCCATGGACTAAGGCCTAGTCAAGAATACCTTGTGGTGTGATAACTCCTTGGCTACTGTTTATTCCAAGGTGACCTTTGAAGCCATGCAACCGTTCTTACACTTCTATCATCATATTTTGTCAACAAAAAGGGAATGGGCAAAAAAAATGTCAAATTGAGTTCAAGTACCAAATCGAAATCAAATGTTTGCAAAAATTGCCTCAATGAAAAGAGGAGTGAAAATAGACTCTTATGCTTCAATAAAAGTACCCTTGCTACAAAATAGGGTTACTTTGAAAAATGTTCAAAAATACAAAGATTGAAAAATTTGCCAAGTATCAAAATGCAAACATCAAAAATGGCAAAGAAATGTTCTCAAAAAGTCAAATGCCACAACAATTTGGGGGGCAAAACAAATCAAAAGCAAACTACCATTGTGAAACTCATCCATCTTGAAATCCTTTCTATCCTTTGATGATCCTACTTTGTTGCATGGTGGAGAGGGGACGACCCTTCTTCTTGTCTAGGCAAAAGGCGGAATTCCGCGATCCTAAAGTGTTCTAACACCATAGGGACTTGGCTCTTTACAAAAGCATTTAGCAATTGTGGACAAAAGTAACCTAGTTTAACGCAACTTGGAGGTGACTTGTTTGTATCCTCTTAGACTTAGTAACTAGGAGAACCAATATCTATGATGGAGTGTGTACCCTTGAATTGCTTCCCTTGTAGATGATTTCCGCCACTTAGATGAGGAAAGTGACTATTCTTTTGTAGATAAATCCATTACTTGTTTTGTGTCCTTAATGCTTGAATGTATCGCCATTTTGGCAAGCCCCACCTTGCCTTGCAAAAAGGCATCTTACCTCATGGATGTCTTTTTGTGAGTTGAAGGGGCGGAGTGAGACCCGCTAATTGTCTCACAACGGCTATGTTAGTAGTATTAGTTTAAATAAAGGTCATTATTTTAGTCACCTCTTCACTCGGGACGAGCAAAAGTTCGGTTTGGGGATATTTGATGTGACTCCTATTTACGCACATTTAGTCCCCTAACTAGCCTAGTTCCTATGCTTTTTAGTATGTATTAGGGTCGTTTCTTGTCTTTAGCCTCCTTCTATGCATGTTCTATGAGGTATGATGTCCTTTGTAGACGAAGAGCGCTAACTTGACTAGATGAAGTAAAGCGGAGCTAAATTGATAGCATATAACGACCAAGCACCAAAGAGGAGACTAACACTATAGGCCTAAGCTAATAAATCAAGTAAAAAAGGGGCAATGATGAAGATCCTCACGACCCCTCAACGATCCTCACGGATCTTGAGGCAGTCAAAGAAGAAGAAACCATGCTGGCTCACGATCCGGGCGTCTCAAGCCCAATCCGGGCGTCTCATCGACCAATCCGAGCGGCCCGAGCATAGGACGAGCGTCTCTCCCTGCAGTTTAAGCATTAAAATAAAATCAAAACGTGGGGCTCCTCCTGAGACTTGCAAGGCTCTAATCTCCTTCTAAAAGGGTCTAATCGTCATTTAAGCCCTTCGTTAACCTAATCCTTGTATTACTATAAATACCTCTTTTGTAATAACCAAGGGATTAAGCCCTCTTAGGGGAGGCAAAGCTTTCATTATAGTAGATTAGAATAGATTAGCACTTAATCTTTCCACAAATTACACATTAATCTTTCCTTAATTATTGTTCAAGATTTATTATTGGGTAATTGAAGATTATTGGATTATTATTGGAGAATTGACAACTCTTCATCAATAAATCAAGTTCTCTTCTATTATTCTTTGCTTTCTATTTGTTCTTCCTAATATTGGTATAATATCTCTACTCTTTATTCTTTATTGCTTATTTCTTCACTCATTCATCATGTTTATGCTTGTTAAGATGATTGACACCATTGATAACATATCTTCCATGATAATGAGTGAATAGTTTCTTAACTAGGGATTAGTGGGGGATTAAGGGAGTTAATCATGGGAAAGATTTATGCTTAATGAGGTCATATGAAGGCTTGTTTATTATTTTCCAACTTATGCACTTGTCATGTTTGATGAAATGCTTGATTGACAACCTAGCGTGTTTCTCTTATCCTTTCAACAAGACTTGTAAGACATAAACCAACTCGAGGCTTGTTAGACCATGCATATAGTTGATTAGGAAGAATTAAGTCGACTTGTAGGTGTTGTATAGTCTTGACCGACTCGGCTCCAGGACCCAAACCTTCCTAGGACTCATTTATGTTATCTCACTATGAATAGGGAAAACCAAGTCGACTTGTAGGTGTTGTACAGTCTTGATCGACTCGGCTCCGAGACCTAAGTTTCCTCTAGGAATTGTAAGAGATACATTAACTTGATTCCAACAATAATAATTGCTTGCATCTATATGATTCATTTATGCTACCTTACCATAATTCTCATATGATCCCATGACACCCTAGTACCTTTAATCAATTGTTTACATCTTTTAATTTATCTTTTTACTTTACTGCTTTCATTAGTTTAGACTCACCAACTCCAACCCAAATCATCAATTGGCCGAACCCGAACCCTACTCGTTGACCCGTTTTTCCAGGTCTACAGTCATACTACCCATTTTCATCCTAGGTAGCACAAACGCTCCTCCTAACCAGTCGTCCTGTGCCCGACAACGTGTCAGACACCGACACTCGTCGGACACACGCCTAAGCATGTCTAATTTAGATGAGGAATGAAATGTTAAAAAAGATTGATTAGAAGATGAGTTTGGGTGAGAAATGAGAAGTAGTATAGTCATGGTCATATTTTACCTTCATTTATTTAAAAATTTAATATCAAATAAATTACAAAAATAAAAGCATACGTTATTTATAACTATAAAATATACTCTCTCTTATCCACTATTTCCTCCTCCCTCTCTTTTTGCACAAGAAATAAGAAGGTGAATTTAGACCACACAAAATATACTACCCCACAATTTCACATGCAATTGAATTTGGACCATACAAATCAACCCAAAAAAAAGAAATAGAGAAGAAAACCCGAATAATCTGAATAAGGAAATAGGGAAGAAAATAGTGAATAAATAAAAGGGAGTATATTTATTTTTTGGTGGAATGTAAGTAGTAATATTAAGCTCAAAAAATATTCAATTTACAACAGTTTCCCCACTTCCAACTAATCAACTCGGCTCCTATAATATAAAGTAAAGAACAATTAAAATCATTATAGAAAACCTATCTTTGTACACCAGGACATATCATCAGCCTTCGGAGGACCCTGATGAACACCAATCACACGCTGTTTGCATTCAGTTTGGACCATTTGAGCTATCTTGCCAGGATGCATGACATACCCCTCCAATCTACAAATATTCCTATTATGCCAGATATAATAAGACGTGCTCACCATAGCTGCCATAGCAATTTGTCTTCTGAACATAGATGGACATTTCAAACAGATGAGCTTCTTCCAATCTTGTAGGGCAGTAACAGGGATACCTAACCAGTGAGCTACTTTGTGAAAGCACTGCCTTGCAAAAATACAATCCTGAAATAAATGGGCATGAGTCTCCATTTCCACACCACAAAGAAAGCACTCAGTATTATCAACTATCCCCATCTTGTGGAGTCTATCCAAAGTTAGTAGCCTTTGATGTTGTATGAGCCAGATAATGAAGCTGCATTTTGGGACATTGTACCTATTCTATACCAGATTATACCAAGGAACTTTTTGATCAGGTTCCTGCATTAGCCATTTATACCCATCAACAATGGTATAAAGATGATAACTGCCACGCCATTTGCCATTAATGTATCCATTTTTAAGTGTTTCTTTCACTTCACAAATCTTGCGCCAAGCCCAGGAACTATAATCAGTAGGTGTATAAGTCATCCAGGGAGTGCCTTTAAGATAAATGTTATCAATCCATTTGATCCAGAGATGATCTGATTTGCTTGCAATCCACCAGACCAACTTCCCAATGGCAGCTACATTCCACATTTTACTGTCTATTATGCCCAAACCCCCATTCCTTTTACCTTTACAAAGAATGTTCCATGCCACTAAGGGAGCTTTAGAGTATTTGTCCTCACCTTACCAAAGAAACGTCCTACACAAGGCCTGTATTCTGTCCATGACACCCACAGGAAGGACAAAGATCTGAGACCAGTGATTATGAATGGTGGAAAGGACAGATTTAACCAAAGTCAATCTGCCTGAGTATGAAATTTTCCTGCTATTCTACCCTCTGATCCTCTTAATCATTCTATCAACCAAAATATTGCAGTCAACCTTAGTAAGTCTCTTATGAGAAATTTGAACGCCCAAATATTTGAATGGAAGCACCCCTTTCTTAAACCCAGTGCCATGGAGAAGCTTCAGCACAGTATCAGCTTTAATGCCATTGCAGTAAAATTCAGACTTATCAGAGTTGATAGCTAATCCAGAAGCATTTGAGAACCTCTTAAACATGTCCATAACAGTGAACACAGATTTGAGATCACCTTTACAGAACATGAGTAAGTCGTCAGCAAACATAAGATGGGTCAATTTGAGGTTCTTACACAAGGGATGGTATTTAAAACTAGGCATCCTACCAGCCAAAGCAAGAAGTCTGCTTAGATACTCCATACAGATGGTGAAGAGAAGAGGAGACATAAGATCCCCTTGTCTCAAACCTCTTCAACCTTTGAAGAACCCATGAACCTGACCATTCAGAACAATGGAATAGCTAGGAGTACTCACACATTGCATAATCAAGTTAACCAACTTAGGAGGATAATTAAGAGCTTCAAGCATTTGTTGAACAAAGATCCATTCAATTGAATCATAAGCTTTCCGCAAATCAACTTTCATCAAGCATGTAGCTGAGGTACTCTTCCTAGCATACAATCTCACTAAGTCTTGACTGATGATAATGTTTCCCAAAATACTTCTTCCTTTTATAAAGGCACATTGAGCTGGATTAATAATGCTTGTAAGGCTCCCACTTAATCTAGTGCATATAACTTTGGATATAACCTTATAGATGGTATTACAGCATGCAATTGGCCTGAACTCTCTAATTGATTTAGGACTCTCAACCTTAGGAAGTAGAACCAGATTGGTACAGTTGATTTGCTTCAGCAGTTTACCATGAAGAAAAAAATCCTGCACAGCTATACATATATCTCCCTTAACAATCTCCCATCCAGTCTTAAAAAAAAACTTGTGAAACCATCAGGACCTGGACTTTTATCATCAGGAATAGAAAACAACGCTTGTTTGATTTCAAGCTCACTGGGAACCCTGCACATATCCTCCCAATCATTAGAGTCCACTAAATTCCCTTGCCTCACCACCTGCTTATAGAAATCACTTGTAGGAGCATTGGTGCCTAGGAGATCAGAGTAATAATCTACAAATGCCTGCAAGACCTCAGTAGGTTCCTTACATTCCTGACCCATACTATTCTCAATGGAAAGTATTTTATTTTGGACCTGCCTCTTTCTAATAGCCTGATGAAATAGACCATAATTAGAATCCCCATCCTTTGCCCAGGCACACTTAGATTTTTGTTTAAGGAAGTCATCTCTAGCATTAGCCAGGAAATATTAAGATTCCCTAAGCTGCTTTTCCATATCCATGAGACCCTTGTTACTAGGATCCTTCTGAAGTTGGAGCTGATGATCAAGTAGCAGATGATAGGCTACATCAGCATTTCTTTCTATATCAGAAAACATGTCTCTATTAAGATTCTTCAGTAAAGGCTTCAGCTTTTTAAGTTTAGTAACAACTTTGAACATAGCAGTCCCACTAACATGTACTCCCCAGCCTTTTTCCACAATGCTATGGAATTCAGGGACTTTAGTCCACATATTAAAAAATTTGAAAGGCTTCTTATGTCCATTTCCACCACTCATACCATAGGAAACAATGCAAGGACAGTGATCAAAGGTACCTTCAGGATAAAAATGTGCACTCCAATCAGGCCATTGAGCAATCCAGTCACTATTAACAAGAACTCTATCAATACGACTAAACACCCTAGTAGCACTAGATTGTTTGTTGTTCCAAGTGAAAAAAGCACCTGTAGACTTCATATCTTGCAAATCACAGCAATTCATAGTAGATTGGAAGGGCAACATCTCATCATCCTTAACAATTTTACCCAATCTCTCATTAGAATACAACACATTATTAAAATCTCCTAATACCACCCAAGGTCCACCACCATACAGCCTCATCATAGCTTGCCAAAGGGGAATTCTCTCTTCAATTTTGTTGAAGCCATAGACATAAGTAACAAAGAAACCTCGGCCGATAAGTTTAACCTTAACATGAAGGTGAATATATTGAGCATCATATTCCATTACATCCACCTCTAATATATTAGATTTCCACAGAACCCATATTCTACCTCCTGAATGTACATTAGTATTAGTAGCAAAACTCCAATTATGACACATCTGGTTAACTACTCTATTCAGAGACCCAGGTTTTACCCTGGTCTCTAGGAGCCCAAAAAGATCTACATCATGTTGATGAAGAAACCATTTAATATCTTTTTGTTTAAGCACACTATTCAGGCCCCTTATATTCCATACTCCAAATTTAAACATGAGAAGAAGAGGCTACTCCCCCCCCCCCCCCCTCCTTTATCAACCATTTCAACATCATCAGTAGCTCCTGCCAATTGAGCATTAAAATTCGTTGTAAAGTTACCCTCAGTTCCCTTTGCCACTCTAGACTCATGACGAGTTATCCTGGTTATTAGTCTAGCAGGGGTAAGATTAGAACTCTGAACGTTTGCTGGTACTGGAGTAACAGTTGGCGTAGCCATAACAGAAGGTCCAGGAGTAGTCCTCTGAGCTGGACCAGGAAGAATACCAACCTCTTTAGATAGGGGAGGGAATTCCTTAGGATCCAGGGCAGTCTGTGTTGCATTCACTTTAGGCCTCCAGACCTGTCTCTGTGGTTGCTGACTGGGTCTCCCAGCCCTAACTATTTTCTTCCTACAAGCATTAGTGGGGTGGCCAATTCCTTTGCACTGTTGACGGGTAATGGGTAACCATCATACTCAATAGGTCTTCGTAACTTCCACTCCCATCTCATCTTCAAACCTAATTGTGGTTGGAAAGTGCTGGTCAATCTCAACCTCAACCATAGTTCTAGCAAAACCTAAGAGAGTCTTATCTAGAGTAGAATCATCAATACGAATAAAACGCCCAATTAATCCAGATAACTTCTCTAAACATTTTGTCCCCCAGAAGTTAAGGTCCAGACCTACCAATTTGACCCATATAGGAACCTTCATAACAGAAATCTTAGAAATTCGAGTAGCAGGGTCCCAAGGTTTAATCACAATTGGCTTGCCATCAAATAAGAACATACCATTAGCAAGGACTAATTTATGATGCTCAGCCTTGGCAAATCTTACCACAAATAGTCCGTTAGGAAGGAATGAAATCTTGGATATATCATATGGTGCCCAGATTCTTCTCAGAAAACCTTCCAAAACTTCTCGTGGTGGATTTGCCCCCATCACATAGCCATAAATTGCCAATTTCCAATATGCAATATGCAATTTCCTCCTGGACATCTTCCATTGTCAACTTTAAGATGTTAGGTTGAGCCTCACCTTCCTCATCAACATCTTCAACAATTGGTTCCAGCCGAGGTGTGGATTTCTTCTTCCCATTAGAAACTTCAACCCAATCATCAGGATTATCCGAGAGGACAAGCCCTTCCATTAGAACCTTCTCCACTTCTGCTTGTATCATCTCCTCAACCTCTTGCCTAACTTGCTCAATTTCAGTATCTAGGGTTTCAACCTGAATTGAGGAATCAACTATATTATTGTTACTAGAATTATTTTGTTGTAATTGATTAATATTTGAAGTATTACTATTATTATTATTAGATGATGAAGTATTATTATTTTTATTTGATTTAGTATTGTTAGCCATTACAGCAGGATGAGACGTTGCTTTTTTCCGAGCCATTGCTGCGAAAAGTGATACCTAAAAATCAGAGAATTTTCCCTCTCTAACTTTCTCTCTCATCATGTTGCTCATAACCCGTGGAGTATATTTATTAAATTTAAATAACGTGTCTCATATCGTATTTTTTATGGGATACTGTATCACGTATCTGTGTTCGTTTTGGTGCTACTTTTTTAATCCCTTGGAATCAAACTACATTCCCTCTTGTCATTAATTTATGGAAAATGAGATAGCGACACCCGGTGTTACTCAAAATCAGTAACACCGAGGGTATTTCGGTAAAATTTAGCCATCTTTTCAATTTTCCCACTTTTAAAAATAGATTCATTTGAAAGGGTAGAAATGGAAATTTAACTTGATTTTAAGATGAAATTCGCTAAAAACACCGGCGTTAATCGGACACAATTCACGATCTCCATTCACCGGTAGCCCATACATATCGATCGATGCACTTGCAAGATAATTAAACACCTAATTTGCAAAATTGCAAGGGTCGCATTCTCGGCTTCTCGCATTGATAGGTGAGAAATCAAAAATACAACGTCCTATGTCTCATGGTAAGAGTTGCATTCAAAGTTTTTAGGTTAAACATTTAGATTTGCTCCAATTGTTCATTTTGCAAAGAATTCAGTCTCACCACAGTGTCACATTCTTTGTGTAATTGAAAATATTTCTGGGTTCGTTGATTTCTTTTTTTTTTTTACAAAGTAATTATTATGACAGAAACCTAAGCAAAATATTTTGATTAAAAGTAGGTTTGTATGATTGATTATTGATACTTCAAATCGGAAAATAGAGGGGAAAATGGCAGTAACAGGTAACTTTTATCAGAAACTTCCGTTTTTAACCTTTATATAACTGATTAATATATAAAAGTGAACTTTTTATTTTTTATTTTATATATTATTTTATTAGGGTGTTACCGAGTTTCGGTAACACCCGGTGTCGCCCTATCACTTTCCTTAATTTATAGTGAACCGAAGAACATTAAACATGTATGGATTTAGAACCCTAAGCTCCCATACTATCAGACTCCATTTTATTTCATTCTGACTTGTTAAACCAAACACACCTAAGTATTGTTAAAAAGCTAGTCAAGCTTGTAACCTATCACAAAAAGGGAGAGGGGACAAGGTGGGACACCCCTATGTGTTTCCCCACTCACCTCTCGTGGGCATTTTGTGAGAGGAAACGGTATCCGTCCCGCCGTCACAAATGAATTTGGGATTGTTAAAATAGTGTTTTTAATCAAGTGGAGCACGATATGTAAAAAATGCAGCTGTTGCCTTCACAGATGTGATATCTTCCCCCACTGTGCATCAGGCTGAACTGGTGTAGGCTGTTTATAGTTCCCCTACACATGACAAATCTTTTTCCACATTTTTCATTTCTTCTCTTTTTTATTTTTATAATATAATTTCTCTTGGGCTTTTGCATAATAGTATAACCTATACCAATCTCTTTTTGAGATACCCTAATCATTCATACACCCTTATATTTTTCTTCTTCATTTGATCCAACCATTTTCATTCACATTTCAACACTTTTTATTGTACCGCTCCCAAAAATATGTTGATTTCTGCTCAATGTAACACCCTTTATTGTTGCTTCAAGGAATATCTTATTGGGTAAAATCCTTGAATCTCTTTTTTTTTTTTTTTTGTTGTTATTTATATGGATTTACTCACTTTAAATCGATATTCGTATCCGAATCTTGATGAGATCCTTTGGTTTGTTCATGTCTTCAATTGATCCTTCTTTTATGAAGTATTATACATCCACCTTCATATGTCAAATGCATCACTTTTTGTTCCTTTTTTCCAATTATAAACGATGGGTTTTACTTTTCTGACCCTTTATTTCGTCCTAAGATAAGATTTCTGGGTTTTGGTTTGAATGATTTGATTGATAATATGATGTTGATAATGATTTTGATTTGTTCTCGTCGCGGCGGCGGTTCTTAACATTGAAACCCTTGATTTAGGTTTTATATAGAAAGAAACAATTGTCTAAGCTCATTTAATAATGGTTGAAACATTATTCTCAACCTTGTCAATTGAGAATTACCATCCTTCAACTGTCTTATCCATGGATTCAGGCTCATCTTCCCATGATGAGTCGGACCGCGATGCCACCAGGCCGGTCCTTCAGGTCGGTCCGCCTGATATTAACCTCCCTTTGTCTGTAGAACTCAGTGTGCCACCCCAATTTTGGAGTGATAGCTGTGAGATCTTGGATGTTGGTATAGGGCCTTATGTCTGTGAGGCTGAGGCTATCGTCACCGTCCCTAAAGTAGGTGGTGGTCGTAAGTGCACTAAGCGTGTCGATACTATATGGGGTGCTTGGTTTTTCTTTAATTACTACTTCAAACCAGTGATAAAAGAGTGTAGCAAGTGTAAGATCACGAGGGATAGTAGTGGTTGGACGGGTTTTGATAAGTCTGATTTGAGGCTCGATGCGTTCTTGGTGCAACATGACATGGAGAATATCTACATGTGGGTGTTTAAGGAGAGACCTGAGAATGCGTTGGGGAAAATGCAGTTGAGAAGTTTCATGAATGGGCATTCTAGGCAAGGGGAGCGACTCTTCCCTTTTAGTGTCGACAGGGGCTTTGTTAGATCGCATAAAATGCAGAGGAAACACTATCGGGGTTTGTCTAATCCTCAGTGTGTTCATGGGATTGAACTAGTCAAATCACCTGAGGTTAATGGGTTGGATGAATCTGAGAGGAAGAGGTGGATGGAGTTAACTGGGCGGGATGTCACCTTTTTAGTACCTGAGGAAGCAAGTGATTTTGGGTCTTGGAGGAATCTACCCCCCATTGAAATCGAGCTCGAGCGCCCTGCACTTTCAGTGAAGGGTAATGCTAGAAAGGCGGGTCCTGATACAAGTCTGAAATTTGCGTCTCAGGCACTGAAAGTGGTAAACTGCAAGAAACCAAGGATCGATTTTTACTCAAATGGAGCTATTGATAATGAGTTTCTACAAATGAATTCACACTCTGATGGTAACTTTGATATTGAGTCTCATTTGGTTGAGCCACTATGGTCACGTGAATTTACCGGAGTGATGAAGAATAACTTTGGCCCAGTGACTGCCGCAAAAAACATATACGAGGATGACAAAGGTTTCCTGATAATTGTTAGCCTTCCCTTCTGTGATATGCAGAAGGTGAGAGTAACTTGGAAGAATAACCCATCACATGGAATAGTGAAGGTAGCTTGTGTGAGTACAGCTGGTTCACCTCTGATTAAAAGACAAGGCAGAACATTTAAACTCACTGATCCAACGCCGGAGCACTGCCCTTCTGGAGAGTTCATCAGAGAAATTCCGTTGCCTACGAGAATTCCTGAGGATGCCAAACTTGAAGCATATTGCGATGAGACAGGAACGATGCTCGAGATAATGGTCCCAAAACAACATGTTATACCGGAGGAGCATGAAGTTCTTGTTTGTCTGCGGCCATCACCTTGGGTTTGAACTTTAAGTAGTGCTCTATTTTGACATGAAGGAAATATTTAGCGTAAGAAATTTATGAATGTTTGTACAACCAGATTTATCACATACTCCGCAATTGATTACTAACTGTACTCATAAAAGGGAAAATGCAATGGAGGCTATTACATTACTCTCTGCGTTTCCCCTGATGTTTACTTTTCCGTTAGTAAATGAACAATCTTCTTCAGAACTGTGTAATACATCGTGTACATATTGTTTTTCGTCATCTACTAGGGGGCTGTCGGGTACAATCGGATACTAAAGGAGAATCAAGGGAAGGAGATGGAGAGGGGATGTGAAGGGAGCAAGCAAGAATTCCACCAAATCTTTCTATGTTCCAGACTACAGAGAGCAGATATTTAATTTTCCATCTCGTGAACTCTATATTTCAAAATATCTAGCATAGTCCATGAACAGTAAACATCTAAGCACGGCTTCACCTTTAAGTATGGTCCTACTCCTTCCTTGGATGTGGCCATGTTATGAGCAAAAACGTGGTCATGTCGTGTGTACTGCGGAATGTGATGTGTATGGCATTCAGTTTGAGCAAAATGAAATCAGTAGTGGTGGGCTTGTCTACGTACGGGAGTGGTAATTGGTAAGTGTCTAAAGCGCGTCCAGACGTGTTACGTTGTCGCTCTTTACATAGCCCTTTTAACACAGTAACTACTAACGCACCAATCCTACTGCTTTTGGTGACGTCATTGCAAAGGCCTACACCTCTATCATTTGTTTTCAATTCCATTATCTTTCCCCAGTTCGTAGATTTTCATTTAGCTTCTCTCTATCCTCTTTCTTCACGCACTTTAATATAATTTCAAAAAAAAAAAAAGGTTTCTTCGATAATAAAATAAATCATAACCACCAGTTAACGTAATAAACCAATCGTTTCGTTTCGAGCACTAGGATGTAAACGACGACGTAAACAACGATCAAGCTAGTAACGTTGATGGAGAGGTATGCTTTCGGACTTTAAATTACTTTGTTTCGAACTAAATTACGGAAGAAAGGAAAGACGTGTATCATTCACTTCTGAACTAAGGTCTGTTGGTCCAGACATAAATACACGTCCAAGCCTAGGGTGGGACGTGTATTATTCATGTCCAATAATTTATTTTTAAGAAACAAATAATTAGCGTAATATGTTTACGCTAAGAACTTCGTGTAGTTTTACGTCGAGATCTCGAGGACAACGGTGTCGACAAAAGATTCATTTCAAGTAAAGCAGCACATAATTGGGCATTGCACATTCCACTTACACTCGATTTTGGTTTGAAAAGATGGAGTAACGAGAAATGGGGTCGTAGCACGTCTCATTCGGCCAGGATTATTTTGTATGTCTAGAGGTGGGAGAGCACTCGTGAATAAGGATGCAGACACATTAATGAGGGATAACACATCGGGTGGTGTAATTGTCAATTCAAGATGAAAGTTGATGAAGTTGAGCCTTCGGAATGACTACTTTATATGGGTCTCGTCGAAGTACATAATCATGCTTTAGTGAAGTATAGCGATGTCGATAGATGTTACGCTAAGCTTCATGATAATGAGCGGGAGTATATTGATACCAAGTTAGAGATCATGTACTTCTATCCCAATTCGTGCAAATAATGGAGTCGTAACTGGAAACGTACAACCCACAACAATGATGACAACGACAACAATAACTAATAGGAATCAATCAATCAATCAATCAATCAATATCTATCTATATTATTAAAGGAAGCTTTTTTCGAGCGATTATAGAGAATCCACCCTTTATAAAATTCTAGGAGCTATTAAATAATCAATAATCAATCAATAATATAATAATATACTAGTTTTCTTGCCCGTGCGTTGCACGGATATTAAAATAATGTGTGATAAATTTCACAATAAAATGGAATATAGACATATAGTACATCGTTCATGTCTAAGATTTTATGTATGTCGCATGACCAACAAATAATTCCCGTTAACATAATATTGACATAAGAATAAAAGAGTGTTTGATTAATAAAATACTTTTTTTAAGAAAATAAACCCAATTATGAAGTTTATATATATGATACTTGGACTGATAGTTTTTAGAATTTGTTCATTAATACCCGTTTGTTTTTCAATTGGTCAAGGAAAACAACAATATTTACTCTGCATAATCAACTCAATGATGCAACAAATCTTCTTCTTTCGAATAACAACACCATAATTTAATCATTGCTGGATCAAATTGTAATTATGTAAAAACATTTAGAGGTAGTTAGAATGTTACATCTACCGGTCAAACTATAGAAGTACGTTTGAATGTGAACCAAATTCTGACGCAATACTACACGGCTAGGGCTGCTTATTCCCCCCCCCCCCCCCCTGTCTTGGCCCCCATCTTCTCATTCGAAACAAAATCTTTCACGCAGGCCCCTATTTTTCTTCCCTATTCACACACATGATCTAAAACAATCTCATCCCTTGAAATATCGATCATTGTCTCCGAAACTTATCTCAAATTTATCCAACCAAGTAAAAACTAAACCCCTACTTCTAGAAAAATCCACCATATAATGGAAACTAACCCTTGCTCTCGACAATGTTATTTTTTTAGGAGAATAAAACCAATATGAAGTTTATATATATGATACTTGGGACTGAGAGTTTTTAGATTTTGTTTTTAATACCTGTTTGTTTTTCAATTGGCCAAGTAAAATAATAATATCTACTTTGCATAATCAACTCAATGATGCAACAAATCTCCTTCTTTAGAATAACAACCATAATTTATTCATTGTTTGGTCAAATGGTAGTTACGTAAAAACATTTACGGGTAGTTAAATGTTATATCTCCCGGTCAAACTATAGACGTACCTTTGAAAATGAACCAAATTCCAACGCAATACTACATGGCTAGGGCTGCTTATGACACCCCCCTATAACAATAGTCTTGCCCCCCATCTTCTCATTTGAAACAAATCCTTCACGCAGACCCCTATTTTTCTTCCGTATTCACACATATGATCTAAAACAATCTCATCCCTTGAAAGATCGATCATTGTCTTCAAAACTTCTCTCAAATTTATCCTACCAAGTGAGAAACTAAACCCCTACTTCTAGAAAAATCACAATCTAATGGAAACTAACCCTTGCTCTCGACAATGTTGTTAGAATTAAGATTTTACTTTAATTTGGATTGATGGGGTCAAGATTAAGTTTATCAGTATGATCTTTTGAGGTTTCTTGTTATTATTCATGTTACCTATATATTTTAACACAAACAATATTTTGCTGATAAATAACCTTATTTATTATCACTATCCTCGTTAAACTCATCACCCTCTACAAATGCACCCTCCCTCGAGCCCCACTAATTTAACCGCGAAATAAAACATCAGCCAATGTGATTAGATTAGTTCTTACTACTTGAAACAACCTCCAATCCACTATCACTATCACTACCATTCTGCCACGTTTTACATCTAAGAAGTCATAAATCACATTCGCCTCCATGAAACACCAATCTTTACTCCAAATGATATGATCCCCGTCTCCCTTATCGAAAATTTATTTCTCCTTCAACAAAGAAAAGTTTAAGAAGCAATCTTCCCTCTTATCTCTCTCCCTTTCCTTCCTAGTCTTTTTCTCGTCCTCTCCCCTACCTCCATTCCAGATACTCAAACAAAGTGTTTGGGTACTATGTTTGTAAACTGAATAAGTTTGAATATTATATATATACACGAACTTTGCTATTTATGTCATTTTGCATAAATAAATCTTACTACCTCCATCTCATTTTTATTGTCCTTTTTTCTTCAAATTTTATTATTTCATAATTATTATCCCCTTTCTAGATATAGTAAGGAAAAACTTTAGTCAACCAACTCGTCGCAATCAACCTCATTCCCACTCGAAATAACCTTTAGCCCACTACTTAATCCCTTCGGTTCACACATAAAACGGTCTAAAATGCAAAGCTTTCATCTCTCTCTTGAAAAGTCCATCTAACTAACAGAAAACTAACCGCTACTTTCCGAACTTCATCATTTTTACATCCCGTAAAGATTAAGTTGAACATGACAAAAAAATGCAGAAACTTAGGTTTTGTTTGATAACGATAGAATGAACATTTTTTTTAGCATTTTAAGAGTTTTTACACTATTTAAATAACAAATGTGCTATTTTGAGTGTTGATCATCGACATATTGAAATAGTAGATTGTGGTGTAATTTCCTGTTTTACATTATGACCTTTAATTAGTATATTGTAAGAAAATAAAAATTGAGTTTTTTTATCTCCGAGGAAATTAAAGATCAAACTTTATCTTTATCATATTTATAATTAATATTCTTCACTTAAAATATATAAATTTAAGCAAGTTCAAATAAGTTAGCTAAACGTTATAAATCACAAATTGTACGAAGCAGTATAATAATTTTATTTATTAATATGAAATAAATGTCATAAACTTCATGAGAATATTAATGCGGTATAGAACTATAGAAGAGTTGGCAAGTACGTGACCCCCTTTTAGGTTTAAATTTTTTCATTTATTTTTATATTTTTGCCTAAAGGTGGTTAAAGCATCGTATTATGCATAACGAATATGTCTCACCCTTCTCCAATTCGTATCTCTCCCTAAATTATAGTGATGATGTGCTCAATTTACACAATATATATATATATATATATATATATATATATATATATATATATATATATATATATATATATATAGCATCAACAATAATTAGTTTGCTCCATATAATTGAATAGTACCGTTTTTTATGCATGTAAATTTGTCAGAAAAAAAGCTTGAAAGAGACGGTCTTTACTATGTTTGGGAAACACTACTCTTACCCTTTTATGTGTTTTTCATGACTTTTTTTTTAATGTTGATCGTTGCTTGAATTTAATCTTAACCTTATACATATTTCTATATAAGTGTATCTAATTTACCTTCAAGCCTCATTCAAATCTATTTTATTATCGTGGTACCATTTTTACTTTAAATTGTACAACAATCGCACAATAAAGTTTTTAAAAACATTTACTCATTTGTCATAATATGATATTTCGATTCGCAAATTAGCAGCAACTTTCTTTATCTTTTAATACTCCTTGAAAAATAGATATCAACCTTTGTACTTATCAATAATTTGTGAATATCTTATTTAAATTTTGATTAATATACTTTTATATAATGACAAATGAATGTAAATAATATATAATAAATTATCAATAGAAGTCGAAGTGTATTGTGAGGGAAATAACTTTAAAATTAGTAGGAGAAATACATATGACATTTGAAAAATAAACTTCGTATTATGTATAATTAAATATGACATTAGCAATAACAAAAGACGTAGGACATATTTCAGCGTTCATTTTACTCTTTACATGAGTAAATTCCATGTAGTACGTATTATGCATGCACATTTGTCACAACCCAGTTCGGCCTAGGGCCTTTTAGCCTCATAATACCTCATTTTTTTAATCGAAAGTTGTTATAAAATTGGATATTATAAATATATCAAAGGTTTTTTTCCTTCTAATTTAATAAAAATTGAAAAAATACTAATGAGTAATTTTTTAATATTAATAAATTGTAGATAATTAATTTATTTCCTGTTTCTAATAATAAAATTATAAAATAATTAATTAATTCTCATTTCTAATAGGAAAATTATATCCCTAATTAAAATAGAAAAATTATAAATAATTATTATCTCCTAATTCTAATAGTATAATTAGGAAAAAAAAGTTTTAATAAATTGTTAATTTATTTCCTATTTCTAATAGGAAAATTATAAAATAATTAATTAATTCTCATTTCTAATAGGAAAATTATATTCCTAATTATAATAGAAAAATTGTAAGTAATTAATTATCTCCTAATTCTAATGCTAATAGTATAATTAGGAAAAAAAAGCCTCCTTTAGTTATCTATATATATATATATAAAAGAGAGTTTTTTCGAGCGATCTGAGAGCGTCCACATCATCAAAAATAAATTTAGGAAAGTATAATTTTTGATGTAAAAAATAAAGTGGAAAATCTTTTAATTATTATAATATGTATATTTCCTAAATTATATTCAAGTGATATTTCCAATTTTTATATCAAACTTTTACATTTCATTTGTCAAAAAAAATATCGTTAAAAAAATTATGAAAATAATATAATTAGCTTTGTGGTAAAAAATGCTATCATTAGAGTATAAATTTCATATTATTTGCACATATTAAAGATGTGTACTTCTTAATATGAAAAATTGTGTACTTTTTAGTATGTTTTGTCCCACATTGAAAAATAAGTAGGTGTGGTGAACATACTACATATAAATAGTAGAATTGTCCCACATCGAAAGATTAGTATAAGGTGGGTGATTCTATAATTATAAATAGGAGGCATACTTGGAACTTAGGCATCAACCCAAAATCTTTTGAGTCTCTTAAGTATTGTCTTGGAGAGCTCTTAAAAATTTATATCATTATATTTTCTACCTATAGATTTTATATGTCCCACATTGAAAAATAATGCAATTGGTCTCCCTTGTGACGGGTTACCATTTGTGGCGGATATTTTGTGAGATAAAATGGTAACAAAATGGGTTAGTGGAGAAAGGGGACCACATGAATAGTATTGCAGAGAGAGAAAAAGTGGGTATATTGTGAGGTAAAGTGGTATCCGTCACAAGCTTGTGACGGATATGTCATGTCTTCAATGAGAATTTGTGAAAATAATGTAGGTGTGGTAAATATACTACGTTTAAATAATATAATTAGAATTGTGTTTAAAAAAATTCTATCATTAGAGTATAGGTTCATATCATTTGCACATATTTTAATTATGATAAAAAAAAATAAAAAACAAACGTATGAATAATTGAATATTAATAGATAATATAGTATTTGCTTATTATTAAATCGGGTTGGATGTCGAATTAGTTTAAAAAAATATGGTGTACTTTTAAATATGTTATTCGTCTCACATTGAAAAATAATGTAGGTGTGATAAATATATACTACGTATAAATAGTTGAATTGTCCCACATCATAAGATTATCATAAGGTGGGGTGATCCCATGATTATAAATATGATTTATCCTTAGAACTTAGGCATCACCCCAAATATATTGAATCTCTCAAAGTATACTTATTATATAGGGTTATTTAATGACAATAATCCATCCTAAGCCTCTCCTTTCCCATTTAATCCATCCTATTGATTATCCCATATTAATCTTATCTTTACTACCATTTAACTTATTTTGATACACTGGAAGGGCAACCTGTTACACAGGTCACCCATTTCATTTTAATCCTTTAATTAAAAAAAAAACTAAAATACAAAATAATTAAACCCCTTCATGTTACACAGGTCAACCATTTACACTACCATTGATCCATAGACCTTCAGATCAAACCATGTCATCATCAATGGTGGCACTAACCCGTCGCCATGTCCTCTCCCTCTCCCTCTCCCACCTCCACCGTTGCCCACCACCTTACCTCTTCCTTCGCCGCTTTTTTCCCGACGAAAACCCTAAAATACCATCCCCCACCCGTCTCCTACGCCGTCAAACTCAAACCAGCGCCTCCAGAACCCTCTGCCACCTCCTCCGCTGCGAAAATCGCCGAACAACCGCCGTGTTAGCAGGAGTTCACGCGCAAGGAATTCCGCACGCACCACCATCACAAACTCCTCGAAATCGCCGCCGCATATAATGAAAGGAAGATTGGTGAACGCCGTCGCCGCCGCTGGGTGGAAATTCGAGATCTAATGTTGTCAGAATTAAGAAAATGACGCGGCTTGTTGGTTTTGGTTTTGGTTTTGGTGTGGATGTCGGTGGTTGGTTATAGAGGACTTGAGGAGTTAAGGGAGGGAGTAAATGGTTAATGTGTTTTATTGATTAATTGAGGATTGTAATTGAAGAAGGATGAAGAAGAAATGAAAGTAAGGTCATAAATTTGGGGTAAAAGAAGAAAAAAAAGGAACCCACCATTGAATTTCTTAAAGCTTACCCAAAAAGATGCAAAAAAATGGAGATCAGATAAATCAAGGGGGAAAAAATTATCAAAAAGACGAGAGAAGAAGGGAAGAACCAGAAAGATGCAAAAAGAAGCAAAGATGAAAGATGAAAGATGAAACAAGAAGGTATGGGTAAAAAATAGAAGAAATCTGCAAATTAGTGAGCTTTACCGGTTAGAACAAGTCAACATGGGGGCTGGTGTAAAATAAGTTAAATGATAGTAAAGATAAGATTAATATGGGATAATCATTAGGATGGATTAAATGGGGAAGGAGGAGCTTAGGATGGATTATTGTTATTAAATAACCCTATTATATAAGAGACTTTAAACATAATATTGAATTAAATGTTAAATTTTTAAAGTTGTAACATTTTTTTAGGTGGGAGAAAGATCGATAAAATGGTCAATATTATAACGGAAATTTTTCATGGTACCCTCGAATTTTGTTAGATTACACATAATACCCCTAATTTTAAGTTTTTACATATAATACCCTTGTGTTTACTTTTTTCATAACGCTGTTATTCCTATGAGTAACTAGATGAGTAATTGAGCATGCCATGCTATTTGTGTTTTTTTATTTAGGTATTAAATGTTAGTTTATTAAATAAAATATGGATTTAAGAATTAGATGATGAAGTGTTTGTGTAATAGATAACAAAAGAAAAAGGCGTCAAAAGTTATAGGAGTAATGACGTTATGACGGAAGTTGTCAAATGGTATTCTGGGAAAGAAAAAGGTGAACACAGGGGTACCATTTGTAGAAACTTAAAATTATGGGTACCATGTGTAATCTATAAAAGTTCAAGGTTACCATGAGAAATTTTCAATATTATAATGATATAGTTAATTAAATTTTCATTTAAAAGAGAGAGATATCCCTACCAATAAAACAATAAAGGGGGTATTATTTTTTAATTGTTATTTTATTGCCACGCCATCAAACTTAACATCTATTTAACAGCCTTTATATTAGGGGGTACCATGGGCAAAAAAATGGAACTTCAAGGATACTATAGGCAATTTCTTAAAAGTAGGGGTAACATGGAAAATCTGACAAAATTAAGGGGTACCACGGGAAATTTCCGTATCTCAATTATGATAAAAAAAATGAAGAAAAACAACGACAAATATTAAAGGAGAGTACTTAATCATATTATTAAATTTAAATATAACTATTAGATATAATGAGTAACAATTAACCGTATTCGGTATTCGGGATCTGGTTGAATGTCGAAATAAGTGCAAAAACGATGGTGTAATTCTGAGTATGTTATTTGTCCCACATTGAAAAACAATACAGGTTTGATGATATACTACGTATAAATAGTAGAATTGTCCCACATCAGAAAAATAATCCAAGTTTGGTGAATATATTACTTATAAATAGTAGAATTGTCCCACATCGAAAGATTAGTATAAGGTGGGATGATTATATGATTATAAATAAGAGTTAACCCACTTATATATTAATCTTTTATTTTTTTTGAAAGAGATATTTTAATAATATGTAAACAAATCATTAGACATAGAATGTAAATATTAAACCCTTATGTTTTTTTTTCGTTTTTTTTTGCATTATAAATAAGTTAATTACCCCGTTGCAACGCACGGGCATTCAAACTAGTATAATAATAATGCTAAGTTGAGATCATGTATAATTAGTGGTCTTTGTATTAGAGTGAAAAAGATGTTTGCAGTTAAGCATGATAGAGTTTCATTGTTAGGCTTTCTATCAAGTAATAAAATTAATTAATTCTCTGAATGATAAAATGAGTTTTATATGGCTTCAACAACTTCAAGTCTTCAACACATGTATAAAAGCCCTTATGTTAGACGTATAAAAGAATCCAACTTTATAACAGCCATATTCTTCTTTATTTTTTGTTTATTTTCTTTGATTTAGGATGAACTTTGTTGTGATTTGATTGTGCGTATTATTGTTGTTACTTATAATGTGATTGCTTGCTTATTGTCTTATGATCATATTGTCTCATATTTTTATAGTATCGTTTATCTAAAGTATTAATTGTGCAATCTATTAATTTCAGGTACAATATAAGGTTTGATATGAGATTAAGTCTTCGGTTATTTCAAGCACAAATTTCAAGCACAATAAAAAGTTCAGGGTATAGCGAACTAAATTTTCTTAATTATAATTCCGCTGAAAAGGGTAATTTTGAGTTAACCCATATCGTTTTTACAATTTTTCGAGTTATGGAGCTAATTTTTCGAGTTAAGCAAATATTATTACTCCATATATAACAATCTTACAAAAAAATAGTAACAATCTTACGGAAAAAATAAAAGACTTTTGAGTGATATTAGAATCTCTTACGGAAAATATAAAAGACTTTCGAGTGATGTATATTAGAATTTCCATATTTTACGAACTTCATGATTTAAAAACAAATAATGGATTAAAATTTTTAGAATTATTGATCAAAATAACCTAGAATTGTCGAGGGGTTCTAAGCTGGGTCAAATATAATTAGTTGAGTAAATAAGTTCTACTTTAATTCAAAAAGACACTAAATCGCGTGATTTGTAGAATCCTATCTTACGCTTACAATTGTAATGTATACTACTCATTGCTACGGAGTATATAGGAGTATCTAGCTTCCCAAATCACACTACTCTTTCTTTTGATAGCTTTTATTTAATACGGAGTAATAATTTAATGTGTTATTTACATTATATTTTTGTACGACCTTTGTTACACGAATCATGCTACTATACTATTACTTTTGAAGTTTTGATTATTTCATTTATCAATAAATTTAAATGTTTCTTGCCTTATTTTTTTCAATACTTGAGTAATAATTTTAATTTTATATTGTTTTGTACTAAATGATGTCTAATAATATTGCATTTTTATAGGTTGGTCCATTATTTGATCATTGACAACTCGAAAAGGCATGGAATTTGATCCACACAGATAGAGACTAGCCATAGCGAAAAAAGATGACACAAATGTACATGGTCTTCTCCATTGAACATACACAAAGTGTTGTTAATTAATGAGTATGCCTTTTAAAAGATGGATAGTGATAGGGCGCCACCGGGTGACGCCCAAATTGGGTGCCACCCTCTCACAACAATTGTTTATTGAAGGGGTCCCCACTCACCCCATGTGAGAGGGTGGCGCCCAAATTGGGTGTCACCCGGTGGCGCCCTTTCATTTTCCTTAAAAGATAATGTCATAAATATTGTGTTAAAACGTTTTAACGAGTACGTCTTTTTTGTTGTTGAAACTACAAAGTGTTATCAGTGTTATGAAATACAGTAGTCTCTTAAAATAAATTATTACTGTTATCACTATCAAAGAGACAAAGAGTATATACTCTGTACATAGAAACATCTACGTAGGCTGTAGTAGCAATTCATATAAAAGAGTAGCAATTAGCAACATGACGTGATTAGCTACTTCAACTACAGTAGGAGTTTAAACATTGATTAATTAAATAAAAGGAGTTTTATATGACTTAGAGTTCTTAGTGTATGTCCAAGATGGAAATACCTCCCAGCGTATAATTTTAAGTAGTAAATATAGTTATAATTATTTTTAATGAATTATCCTCGCCAAAATCAAGTTTAGCTAAGGATGATGAAAGTCAAGTAGTACACTTCGAATGCTCTTGCAGGTATTGTCTCAATTGGCTGAACATCTATATATGAGTTTATTGATCAAAATTGACTTATCTTTATTCCCTTAACAAATTCTATCATTGCTATCAACAATATAGTGTGAATGTATGATAATTCTAAGAAAAAGCACGGCAGAAATACTAACCGGAATTACAAAAAGAGCCGCTTAGAGATAAACTAACTATATCGAGATTGCTGGAGACGGCCATGCATGGCTAACTGTAAGCAGTAGTTTAGTCAAATACAAATTTTCATAAATGAGAATTTCTTTGCACAAAAAAAAAAAAAACAAGAGAATTTGTGTATTTTTATAACTCACGCATCTACGCACTATTGATGAATTATTGCAAATAGAATTTGAGCATAGACAACAATAACTATGTACAGATATAAAAATTTAATTAAATACATCTTTCCACGTCGCAGGAATAAATTATATTCATAGTTTAGATAATCAAATAACGTTTGAATTATAATTAAAATAGTTACAGAAGATTTTAACACGATAGACAAACAAAAAATCTATGAACATAATAGTATGAAAGTCTCTGTAAAAGTTTCTCAAAAAAATAAAAAGTCTTTGTAAAAGCTCAAACTCGGGTCTTCAATTTAAAAAGTGGGAAAATTATCAGCGTGCAAATCAAAATATGACAATCGCCCAACAGTCATAGATTTATTTCATGATCGATTCTATTGTCAGTCATAAAGAAATTAAACGAAAAGATATTATTTCTAGGCCCGTACATCGTACGGGCATTAAATCTAGTATATATATAAAAGAGGCTTTTTTCAGGCAACGAGAGAGTCTCCAAGTTTTATAAAACACTAAATAAAAATAAAAATAAAATATATCTTTAGAATATATATGTTCTTATTGGGATAAAATTTTCTTTAGAATATAAATATTCTTATTGGGATAAAGTTTTACTAATAAATTATCTGTCAATAAGAATTGAGAAGTTAACAACGTTTCAATTTCCTCAATTTGAAAACATCTCGGATATTTGTATTATTTAAACCCTACGTACAAACCTGAAAAACAAATTTTATAAATACAAATATACAATGGACAATATATTTCAATTTGTAAATTAATTTGTCAAGCCATTTAAAGCTGTAGTGCTGTACTCCTCATTTAAGATAACTGTTTGGTTATATGACTATAACCATTTCACACAAGACTTCATTAAACCAGTAAACGCCTGCCATTTTGCTTTGTGTTTTGTCATTCGTGTTTAATGTGACTTGCTCTTGTATATACATCTCGGAGCATATATTTATATATTTATGCCATCGAAAATTTGACGTTACATTGTGATCTGTGACCATTCTTATAATGGTCTACGATTTTTATATTTAATATTATTTGGTATTTATCACACAAGCTATGAAATTAATTGTATTATTTTTCTTTTTACAGGTTTGTTGATACATATTTTATCGTGGGAAATAAAGTAAGGTAAGTTCTCAAGTATTTAAATAGAAATTTTGCTTCTGAAATCCAACCTTGAAAACTCTCAAACTAACATATGGGATGATACTTTGACCAGTTTTTAAGAGAGACTAACCGCTTCACAGAAACCATAAACTTCATTCATTATAAGTTTTTATTTTTTATTTTTTTACTTTTCTTCATTCTAATGCAGGGTGAACCAATGGTTTTTGTTTGAGATATTGATATATTTTTCAATAAGAAAATCATACTTCCTGCCCTCTGCCATTTTTTATTGTATTGTTAACATTGTTTTTATACTATTGTTAAATAGTTACTCATCCTATATACTCTATTAGATTTCAGTTCATATTTGTAAGGATTTATTTTCCGTATAAGTTAATTTCGTCATATTGATTGTAAATCTAAATATTATTTTCCTTTTTGTTAAATTTGTAGGAAACTCTGCGCAGATCTATTCAACGTGACATTCATCTTCACGAACATTGTTGCAAATATCCCGTACAAGGTGATCAAACTCTATAATGTAAAGATATTCCTTTTGGGTTATTCAAATGTATATAATTGAATGGAATAGAGGAAGTACAAGGGAGCAGTTTCGCTCAACTATTTATGTGAAAAAAGGTACTCCGTAATATCTTATATAATGGTTATGAATTGGACTTGAACTCATAATATTAGCCAACATACTTTATACTGTATTGCAAGTAAACCTAGCAAACGGGTTCAGTCGAGTCAGGCGCATGTTAGGTCAAGTTGGATCATGTCATTTAGAATTTTAAGAGTTCAAGTCGGGTGAGATGCGAGGTCATTTTCGGATATATTATTATCAAGTTAATTATTTAGGATGGTCATGTCAAGTCTGTTGTAAAATCATTAGCCTTATACAATACTGATATATTACAAAAAAATAATTAACCTAAAACTAAGAGGTGAGAAAAACAATATAAAAAAGTCAAAATTCCCTAACTAATATCAGAAAGAGGAATGGAGGGAGTATATAAGATAATAATAGTACTATGAGATAGTAGTATTACAAAAAGACTAATTAATATTAAAAATTATATGGAATTTAATTTCTCACAAAACCCATTTTACTTAGTTTTAAACGTTTTAAACGTTTTAAACTCAATAGTTATTTAAAACTAAATAATGTTCTATTTTTCAATATAATAACTAAATAATTATTTGTTTTTCAATATACACATTTTACTCGATATAATATCATATTTAAAACTTTCCATAATAGTTACATGGAATGTTTAAAATAATATTAAAAAGTTCCATAACAATTAGAGGTGAGTCAATATCGTAACCCGTGCAACGCACGGGCACAAAATCTAGTATTTATAATAGTTGGGCCTCAACCATTATAAATATTTCTATTACGCTCTCTCACTCAAATGCCCATTGGACTTGAAGAGTGGTTGGTTGTGCACCGGCTCCCCCGTACCGGGTGCTGGAATTCCACTTCGAGTTTTTGAGGAGTTTTGAAGTTGCCAGGATTTGAACCTCAACCATCACCTTAAATATTTATAATAGTTGGGCCTCAACCATCACCTTAAGGTTTTGGTTGAGTTGGTTCATCTATCATGGTATCGAGCCCAGGTGTGGCCGGAGGTCACGGTTCAATCCCGCAACCTCAAAACCCCTCAAAAACTCCTGAAGTGGAATACCAAAGACGGCAGACGGGGCCCGTCTGACAACCAACCACTCACCAACCACTCTTCAAGCCCAAAGAACCACAACCAGTTTCTTGAGCCATTTAGCTTTATTTCATCATGATGGAAACCAAAATATCGCGAATCATTGGCTCCATGGAAAAGGAGACTTGGAGGTCGCGCCCATCGCAGAAAAAACAAGTACAGGAAAACAGGGAAAAGAAGGCCAACTTGGTAGCAGCCTCAAAGATTAGTGAAGATTTTGATGGACGATGAATCAAAATTCAGATATATTCACAAGAAACATACTCCATTTTAAACACTTAATAGCTGCCAAGAGGGATGTTGAGGACTTGAGGCTGAAACTCTTCTCATCTTCTCTTCTTTAGCGTGTCTGGCTAGGAACATGTCATTGACATAACACAAACAAAAGCATTATTAATGAATCAGACCAAAACTAAACAGATTTTGTCAGTTTCATAAATTTGGGAAACAGAGAAGAATAAAAAGGCAACAAAAATTACCATCAATGGGAACCAAGTAACGTCATCACAGCACAAGTCGGCTGATATACGAGGTATGTGATATTGATGGGCCAATTTTTTATTGATATGTCGATCACCTAACGTCTTCGAGCAGGTTTCTTTCAGAGAACTAAGACAATGTCAATACTTTGAAGCTGTACATAGGAGTCTAGGACAACAACAACAAGAATACACCAGTGCCTCAAATGGAATTCAGTAAATGGATAGACACGCTGGATCTGATGTACGCAACTTTACCCCATAGAAGAATAACGATGAATGGTGCACCAAAGCTCGATAAAATGATTGCTATCATACAATAAGAAGCACCTCAACCAGTTTTGTGAGTAATTTTGCTTTGTAGTTAAATCCAACTGTGCCCTGGTATTTTCTTAAGGCCAGTGTCGGTTAATTTCAACCGTGTGGTTTTAGCCTCAATCCACTTGCCAGATTGAGCATATATATTGGATAGGCCTACATAATGTGCTGGATTTGCAGGCTCAAGCTTCACTAAATTATTCAAAGCCATTTCAGCCAATTCTGAATTGGAATGCATTCTACAAGCACCCAACAAGGCCCCCCAAATAGCTGCGTCAGGTTCCATAGGCATCTTATCAATCAGGTCCAAGATTTCGCTAAACAAACCACTACGGCCCAGCAAGTCCACCATGCAAGCATAGTGTTCCAACTTGGGCTCAAGATGAAAATCTACACACATGGAATTAAATATTTCTTTTCCTTCTTCCACCAAACCACCATGTCTACACGCTGACAATATGCTCAAAAAGGTCACTGAGTCAAGAATGACATTCGCTTTTTGCATATGCGAAAAAAGTGCAATAACACGCTCTGTGTGCCCATGTATTGCATAGCCAGCAAGCATTGTGTTCCATGTAACTGTGTCTCTGTTTTCCATTTCCTCAAAATACCTTTCTGAAAAATTCACACATCCGCATTTAGCATACATATCAATAAGCGTGTTACCAATGAGGGTATTGGATTGGTAGCCTGATTGTATTGTATAGGCATGAATTGCCATACCTTGAGGGAGGCAAGTTAAATGCGATACTGCAGGAAGTACACTCACTATAGAAATTGCAGACGGCCTCAGTCCTTCAGATATCATGTGGTGAAAAGCACACATAGCTTCTTTGAAGCAGCTATTCTGCACATAACCCGTAATTATGGTATTCCAAGAGACCTCATCTTTGGTAAAATTTATTTCATTAAATAATGTCTCAGAAAATGACAGCTTCCCACACTTCGCATACATGTCAATCAGAGCATTCCGTATATGACAATCGGACACAAATCCACATTTTATTATTAGGCCATGTACACACATCCCTTGGTCTAGATGATGAGAAAGAGCACAAGCAGGTAGGACTCCAACCATAGTCTCAGAATCGGGTTTCATTCCTGATAATAGCAATTCATGGAACATTTCTATCACTTGTTGAGTTTTTCCACTCTGAGCATATCCGTTTATTAAAGAATTCCATGAAACTACATTTTTGTACTGAATCCTATGGAAGACGGTTAATGCCTGGTGAGAAAATCCCCACTTTGCATACATTGAAGCTAAAGCATTCCCAGTTGCGACTTCTGAATCCATAACGGCTTTAAGGCAATAACAGTGTATGCTTTTGCCGAATTTATGTAGAGATAGCTCAGCGCAGGCTGGAAAGACACTCAATAAAGTTATGGTGTTAGGTTTTAACTTCCTATGCAACATTTCACCAAAAAGAGCCATGGCTTCTTTAGGAAATCCACCTTGAACTAATGCAGCTATGAAGGCAGACCAAGCAACCAAATCTTTTTCCTTAAGTCCCCTAAAAAGTTGATTAGCCCTCCCCAATTCTCCACACTTTAGGTACATACTCATCAAAGAAGTAGCAACTTTACAATCTGAATCGATATGGTGTTGTATCGCATACTCATGAATCTCCTTCCCTCTCTCTAAATCTCTCAATTCAGAGGCAGCTGTCGAGGAACTTACAACCGATACCTTGTTCATAATTCCATTTTTACCCTTCATACTGTCAAACAACTCCAACACTTGATAGAAATATTCATTATAGACATAACCAGCCATTATTGTTCCCCACGACACATCATCCTTATCACGAATCCCATCAAATACACTACGAGCATATTCAATCAACCCACATTTCGCATACACATCAATCAAACCATTATAAACCTCTGAAGGAAACACCCTCCTAATAACAAACCCATGAACAGACTTACATAGTTGAACATCCTCTACATTACAAAGAGCAGGAAACACATTCAACAAGCTAACTGAATTTGGCACAATCCCTTTATCACCAATTTGCATCTTCCTAAAAAGCATTAATGCCGCACAAAAATTAACATCCTTTGACAACCCTCCAATGATAGCATTCCAAGAAACGATATCTCGTTTGGGCATTTTATCAAACACCTCTACTGCAGAATCAAGGCGACCCATTTTACAATACATATCAACCAAACTAGTACCAATATACACATCCATTTCCAACCCTCTACTAATCACATCATTATGAACATGAACGCCAAGTTGATAGTCCAATTTATCGGCGCAAGCTTTAAGCACAAAAGTATAAGTATAATTATCAGGCTCTAATTTATTTTCCAACATAGTATTATACAATTGCAATGCAGAATCATGGTTTTGTGACCTAGTATAAGCTCTAATCATAGAATTATACAAAATTACACCTGGGTTTTTAGCTGAATCAAAAACTAAGCGAGAAAGATCACATCTTCGGTGCAATGAGTAGGCGTTAATTAATTGAGAAAGTGTTGAATTGTAATGGGCGATGCCTAAGACTAATAAACGGGCATGAATGCGGAAAATGGCGTTTAAATCTTTACAAGAGGGAAATAATGAAATATAGTGACGATAATCTGTTGGGATTTTGGAGTGTAATGTTGGAAATTTGGAGGTTGGTGTAACTAAGGAGTGAACTGAGCGATGCAAAATGTGCTGAATCTTCATGGTTTTGTGTCCGATGTCTTTCACGGCTGCAAAGTTTTATTCCGGATTTTATACGTTTGGTCGCGCCAATCACTTCTCTTCATAAGACCCAAAAATCCCTCGTGTTTTTTCATTTTTATATGATAGTATAACCTAATTTTTAAACCAAAAAAATGTTTTTTATTGGCCATAACTCACGACTTTGAGGTCCAAAAGTGACAATTTCTTTTTTCAAATAGTAGATATAATTAAGACGATCAATTTGAAAAAAAAGGGGATATTTTACGGTGTACCATCGTAGTTTTCGATTTTCTACGTTGTACCCCTTTTTTTTATATTCTATGGTGTACCCCTAAACTCTAGACATTAGTTTATACCATGACCTTATTTATTGTCTTTGCTAACTTAGTTTCTTAAATAACCTATTAAATCGTTTATTTATCATCCCAGTTACACGATAACCTACTTATTTACTTATTAGTTCCCGAATTACTCATTAGCCCGATAAATAGTATACGAAACTAACTAAAAGTTCAAAAAATCTCCGTTATAATGTCATGAATCATAACAAATGTTTTTGATAGTAGTTGGTGCTTATTAAAAGTGATTTGTGATGTTTCTCATATAGAATGGTGATATACAATTAATAAGTCAGAATAAAGGTAAAAGTACGGTCGTTTGATAGTGATAAAGTTAATGGAGAGTTAAACGAGGTTATGATGGAGAAATAAGTAAGACGTTTAGGGGTACAATGTAGAATTAAAAAAAAAGGAGAGGTATAACATAGAAAACCGAAAAACGCAGGGGTACACCGTACACCGTAGAATATTGATATAGGATTCATTTGCACCCTTTTCCCCTCTATTTTCATGCTTTCCAACCCCATTTGAGTCGGTTTTATATGTTCTTGCTTGCAATCCATGCCCCGATTCCCGTACCTATGACATTGTGCCCTCCCTGCAGGAATTGAGGCGGGAACGGGAGATTTGAAGCAAGAAAACGAGCTCATTAGACTAAGCATGGGAGAAGGAGGAAAAGAAGCTGAAGTGCACTCCCAGCCGGTAGGCCGGCTGGGAGCCCTCAAATGTATACAAATGACTTTTGCAAAGGAGTTACAAGAGACTCCCAGCCGGCCACTAAACCGCCAGCCGGCCAGCCGGCTGGGAGAACAAGAAGTGGAGAAAAGTTGACAAAGTTACAGGAGCTTCCCAGCCGGTCATGGGACCGGCAGCCGGCTGGGAGCACACTCAAGAGATCAAAAGTCAACAAAAGAAGAAGAAGTCAAGCGCGTCCCCAGCCGGTCAAGCACCGGCAGCCGGTCGACCGGCCGTGACCACCTGATGACATGAATTTGATTTAAATCTTCCAGAAGACTCCCTGCCGGTCATGGGACCGGCGGCCGGTTGCCCGGCCAGGAGCGCGTCTCCGCGTTTCAAAAGCCCATTTGTAACACTACCCTAATGAGAGTGCAACCTATAAATACCCCCTCCCTTAATCAATTGTACACACAACCCCAGATCTAATTTATTTCCCTTTTCCAAGTTTCAAACTTTGCTAATTACTTTGTTAATCTTTCCCTAATTAGAACAAGTTATTCAATAATTATACCATTATTAATGTTAGAAATTGGGTTGTAAGAAGATTGAAGGCATCTCCTTTCTTATTTTCAATCCAAGTTCCTTTCTTTACTATTGAATTGGTATAATTTCTCTTCTTAATTTCATTTGTTTACATTTGCTTTTCTCTTAAGTTTGGTTTAGTTGTTTATGTTAGAATTCCACTCTTTGTTGTTTGATTGTTGTTTTTCACTCTCTTGTTCATCTTTTCTTTGTTCACCATTGTTGTTTACACCCGAACATTGAGTCTTTGATTTTCTTGTGATAAAGATTGTGTTCTGGGTGTAATTCCAGAGCAGTTATTTGTTACCACCCGTGCTTGTAGAATGACGTCTTTGATTGAATCCTCCTTGCGGTCTCCTGAAACGATGAACAAACTGAGGGCTCGGCTTTGGACCGAGCGAACTCACTCCGACGCTCAAGTCAGTAAACTTAGAAGGATAAGTTGTTACTTGGCGAAGTATATTTTGTAGAGAGATAAGGAAGATATTACCAGATGAATAGTGATTCTTAGGTTAAATTATGGATCCTTTCCTCAATGAGAGTTGAGGAGTATTTATAGACTTTCACCTTTTGTCACGTAGTGGCCAAGTGGCTAGCAGGTGGAAAGACTTATCTACCCTCGGCCGAGGGACCCATGGTAGGCCGGCGGGCCCTGTTGACTCGCCGCCGAGGGGTCTTGGATATGAGTTCGCGGATGTGTGCCCCGGGGCTAGTTAGTGCGGTCGGGACCCAAGAGACAGCCGACAGTGCGCGTCGGTTAGGGCTTGTCTAAGTCGTTGACTTGCTTGTGGATATCTTTGACCTTGCTCAATGTGTTGACTCGGTCAGCGGGTGCAGAATATGCCCCATCAATTTGCCCCCAGCGTAGTCTATGCCGTGGTATGGGCTCCGATGTATGTTGAGCGTATATTCTGCGCAAGTTTGAAAAAATTTTCTGCCCCGGCTTCTTCTTCCTCGGCTTGGTTCTGCTTAGGCCGTACCATATCCCCCCTCCACATAGATGTGTAATGGACATCAGATGTGGAAAAGAAAGTGGTGCTGGCTGAGACCGAGGTTGTGAGCGCCGTGTGCTTTTGATTGCCCCCAGCCGGTGTTGACAAGCTTGGTTGATCATGTGGCCGGCGGAGAACAGATACTTAGGAATTTGCTGAGGAAGATGAGTAGGCAAAGAGATGAAGGGGGCGTGTTGAAGACGCTTGGTCACTGTTGCATTGATTGACGTTCAACTGTTGCAACGATTGACATCCCGTGGTTGCATGTCTGACACGTGTCCGTTGATTGATTGGTGACGTTTCATGGGTCATGCCTGATTGGTCCTTCTTCATGGGCTTTCCCCTATAAATAGGGCAGTTAGTCCCTGAAATTGGCCACCAATTTCATTTTCTCTAAAATTTTCTTCTCTCTAAACTTTCAAGGGCTTCTTTCTCCTCTAATCTTCAGAGTCGCTACTTCGGCTAGTGCTTTTCTTCAAGGTAAACAAACAGATTTCTCTTTTATTTTGTAAGTTTTGTTGTAAACATGTCTTCTGCTGATGCCGGACCTAGTAAACCTGCGCCGGGGGGTTCCCCGTCGCGTCTTGATGAGGAGGAGATACTAGACGCCATCCCGATAAGGTCTGGGGGCCCTAGGTCTCCGTCTCCCGAAGTCGATCCAAAAGCTTTGGAGGGTTGGGAGGATGATGTTGATGATGACTTTGATGATGACGGTGAGGAAAGGATTCCTTCTGGTGAAGAGAGGCCGCATATCCTGGATCACGGCGAGGCCTGCATGACTGGTCCTGACCGTGCCTGGACCAATAAATTCGCCCAGATTGTTCGGTGGAACTCTTTTCGAGGGTCATTTCTCCTTCGGTGAGGGGTACAAAATTGTTATCCCCGGGAGGGTCAGGCGGTCTGTTTCCCTCCCCGGTCATATCGGCGTATATATCGTGCACCGGAGTATGGGCTCCGGTTTTCTTTGAATAAATACGTCACGGCCATCATCAAAGCTATGAACGTCGCCGTGGCTCAACTGCATCCATTGGCCATTAGGACGATAGTTGGCTTCGTGTGGCTCTGTCTTTTTAAGGGGAGGTCCCTACGATTAACTTATTCCGCCGGCTTCATCATCTTCGGGCATCGACCCCGGCAAAGCGGGGTGGTACGGCGTGCGAGATGGAGCCGGCTACGTCTCTGTTGATAAGCTTTCTTCCCGCAAGGACCGGAAGGGGCGGTGGGTGTATGTCGTAGTCTTGGGATGACTATCCGCTGCCCGGTCCTTCCAAAGACCAAGTCAACTTGCGGTGCGAGAGTAAGAGGGAGCGTGAAAAATGGGTCTCCCGCAGTAAGCTCAAGATGGATGCCGTAGGGTTCCTCTTGGTGCGGATGAGTAGCGGCGATCTGTTGTTTGATGCTTTGAGAAGGGATGGGTGCCCCGACTCGGATTATTCTTCGAGATGAGCCGCTTTGTCGCGCCGGCCTCATACCGGCCCTCAACCAGGGTGAGTAGGGTCGGTGTGAGGCCCATCTTTGCTCGTTACGCTCCTGTTTTTAGAGCTTTGTTTTACTTCTTTTATGTAACTCTTGTCGGTTTCTTGCGGACCGGTTTGGCCAGGATCTGTCCGAGAGGACCTTGAAGAGGTTAGGGCTTGATAAGGACGGGAATGTCGTTGAGCGGCACCCTCAGGCGACGCGTGATCGTAGACGGCTCCCAACGAACTTATGGACAAGCAAATGAAGGCACCGGATCCGGCGGTGGCTCAAGCACGGGTTCTCGGAGGCGTGCCAAGAGAAAACTAAAGGCGCGTCCGGTCGGCGACGCGTCAATCCCAACTCCCTCTTCAACCCCAACGGTCCAGAAGGAGCATGTGGAGGTCATCGATGTCTCCGAGGAGGTGGTGACCGTTGCGAAGGGCCCTCCTCCTCCAAAGAAGAGAAAAGAGCCACTGCCGGCTTCTACCGTTGCCGGGGAAAAGAATGATTCACCCGGTCCTCCATCTAAGAGGGTCCAGACTGGTACGGACCTAACCTGTGGTTCAGACTTAGCTGGTTCATTATGCATTCCCGATGACAGACTCTCTGATGTGTCAATGAATGTTGACATGGATGCGCTGTGTGAATTTTTGTAGATCCGCCATCGGCAGCCGTCGTTCTTACTAAACGGCAATTAGAGAAGCAGCCTGAGAAGGCGGGTGATAGAAATGTCACCGTTGACTCCTTACTCCAGAAGGTTTCCCCCGCCGAGCTTGTGGCAGAGGGTACAAGAATATACAAGAGGTTGGCGAAGTGGACTCAACTAGCCGGCTCCCACATTATGGAGCAAGAAAAGGTCATGGCCCAAGCTGGGCCATTGATCGAACGGCTTAAGCTTGATCTTTCCGCTGCAAAGGGAGAAGCCGGGAAGGCTAAGCTTGACCTCCTTGCTGCTCGGAAGCGTGTGGAGGAAGCTGAGAAGCTGCTATTGGCCGAGAGGGCCAAAGTTGAGGCTGCTGATGCCACCTCTGCCAAGTTGCTGGAGGAGCGGGACAGGTATAAGGGCGGCTACGACGCCGTTGTTGCTAAGAGGGAAGAATGGAGGAAAATGTATTTGGCTCAGTCGGAGGCGCATAGGGACACTAGGGCTATCCTTGCCCAAAAGGAGAAAGATATTGAGATGCTTCAAACTGAGATCATCTCTAACATGTGCGCTCAATTCCGGGATCAGGCTGAGGAAGCGACCAGGGAGGCAATCAAGAAGCTCATTCCTGAAGGCTCCTTCCCGTGGGAAAAATTTGAACAGCTTCTGGATGAGATGGCCGATGCCGCGGAAAAAGCGGCTGCGGAAAAGGCGGAGGCGGCGAAGGCGGCTCAGATAGCCGAGGCCAAGGCGGCCTACGATGCAAAGGTGAAAGAGGCCGAAGAGGAGGCTGAGAGGCTAAAGGCACGTGAAAATGACGAGCCCTCCTCTGGGCCGGCCACCGAAGATGATGCTGCTGCTGATGATGCTGCTGCTGCCGATGGAGGGCAGCAACTAGCATAGGGAGACGGGCGGTCGTCACCAGACTCACCCGGCATCTCGGATAGTCAGAGTGTTCGGGGGCTAACTATTGATCCTTTCCTCCCTGCCATCTTTTGGCGCTTCAAATGATTATGTCTGTAACCTTTTGCTTTTCTTTTCCTTGTTTTTGTAAAACTTTGGTAGGTTGCGTTTTGGCTTATCCCTATGGGGACGACCGTCGTCTGTATTCTCCTCACTTGTAACCTGTTATCATTTTTAGTAAAAGTTTGCTTGTTTTGCCTCTGGCTTGGCCGAGGTCTTTTCTTGTCTTCTTGCGTTATTAATTGAGTGCTTTTTCATTTTTACCTTCGGCTTAGCTGAGGCAGCTAGAATGCGTATCTCAACTGCGTTTAACGTCTTTTTCTTGAACATGCTAGCGTGTTGGTCGCTTCCTCTTTCACTCTCGGTCTAGCCGAGGTGTCGGATTTGCGCTTCCCAACCGCCGTTGTGAACATGTTATGGTATCGACCGTTGTGTCCTCTGCCAGGCCTTCGGTGGGCCGAGGCGACTAGGGGTTACGGCGCGACAGCGTTCTTTGGCGTATCGACCGTTGTGTCCCCTGCCAGGCCTTCGGTGGGCCGAGGCGACTAGGGGTTACGGCGCGACTGCGTTCTTTGGCGTATCGACCGTTGTGTCCCCTGCCAGGCCTTCGATGGGCCGAGGCGACTAGGGGTTACGGCGCGACAGCGTTCTTTGGCGTATCGACCGTTGTGTCCCCTGCCAGGCCTTCGGTGGGCCGAGGCGACTAGGGGTTACGGCGCGACAGCGTTCTTGGGGTGACTGCCCGGCTTGGGCCGTGGCGTCTACCTCGATATGACTGCGGAGGGGATAAACACTTTGATGGAAAAATTGGGTGATTCTTCATTAGATGTAAACATGCGTTGGGGTGCCAACAATTGTTTTGGACACCTCCGCCGCTACACGAAGTATTTCCTGAGATTGTCAGTGTTCCAATGGCTCATCAGAGGCACACCCTCCATGTCGGTCAGCCGGTATGTACCCGGCCTCATTTCTTCAACCACTTTGTAGGGACCCTCCCAGTTGGCCGTTAGTTTACCATGAATGTTTCCTTTGTTGGTGGCGGCCGACTTTCTTAGGACTAGATCCCCTACTTTCAAGTCCCTTTTGTGGACTCTCCGGTTGTAAGCTTTTCTCATTCGGTTTTGGTATCTTTGCCAAGTTGAGGCGTCTTTGTATCTCGGCTTTCTTCGACCAGGTCTAGGGAGGTTCTTAAGCCTTCCTCATTTTCAACCGGGTTAAAGGTGGCCGTTCGAATGTCGGCACCGTTGCTTCAATTGCGGGATCGCCGGACCGTAGACTAAGTGGAACGGATTTGTACCCCGTTGCTTCTTTCTCTCGTGGTTCGCAGGGGACCACGGACGCCGGGTAGTTCATCGGCCCATCTTCCCTTTAGGTCTTCAACTGTCTTCTTCAAACCGTTGAGGATTGTTTTATTGGCTGCCTCCGCCTGTCCATTGCTCTGTGGGTGACAGACGGAGGAGTATGCAAATTTGATACCAAGTTCCTCCAGCCCGACTCATTATTGTGTCACTCCAAAACTCTCGGCCGTGGTCGAATACCATGACTTGGGGTAACCCAAAACGAGTTATGACATTTTCCCAGTTACCTTTCTTACGGCCGCCGTCGTCTTTGCAGTCTTCGCTACGACTTCAACCCATTTGGTGAAGTAGTCAACGGCGACAATCAAGAACTTTCTTCCGTCGGATGCCGTTGGAAATGGCCCTAGTAGATCCATCCCCCACTGTGCGAAAGGAAGGGGATTAAGTACCGGTTGCGAGTCTCGGGATGGCGCATGTATCACCGGAGCATGCATTTGACAGTTGTTGCACTTTTTGGTTTTGGCTCTGGAATCCGCAAGCATGGTGGGCCAGAAGTAGCCGGCTCGGAGAGCTTTGTGGGCTAGTGTTCTTGCCCCCATGTGATGGCCGCAGATGCCTTTGTGAATTTCTCGTCGGGGATTAGCTCGCGTCGGCCGGACCGACGCACTTCAAGAGTGGCCTCGTCACGGACCTCCCGTCAATTCCCCTTCAAACACCAAGTACCTTGCTGCGATCCTCTTTATCTTCTCGCGAGAGATGCGGTCTTCCGTAGTTCATTTGTCAATTTGTATTTCATTATCGGAGTCATCCACGTCGTCTCGGTCTCTATGTTACCCACCATGCTTTGGCGGCCTCGCAATGCTCTTGGCATTCTGATGTCCACCAAAGACGGTTCGGTGACATTCTTGATGGTTGAACTGGCGAGCTTTTGAGAGAGCGTTGGCTCGGTTGTTCTCGGACACTGGAATGCATTGTATCTCGAAAAGATTTCAACTTTGAGGTGTCGCTTTTACCCTTTCCGGGTATCTTACCATTCCGTCGTCTCGAGTCTCGTACTCTCCTCTGATTTGATTAGCCACTAAAAGTGAATCTGTTTTCAAAATGATGTGCTCCGCCCCGGCAGCCCTAGCTAGCTCGACTCCGGTTATCACCGCCTCGTATTCGGATTCGTTGTTTGAGGCCGAGAAGGTAAATTTCAAGGCGTACTCAAACTCGTCCCCGTTTGGGCCGATGATAAGTATCTTGGCTCTGAGCTGTTCGTCGTGGAGGACCCGTCGGTGTATACCTCCCATACTCCGGGTTTTGCTCTTCTTGGTATGTGCACTCGGCCAGAAATCCGCCGATGCTGTCCCTTTATCGAGGGCCTCGGCTTGTCTCGAATGCCGGCCGGATAGCTCTACCGCCCATTTGATGAGCCTGCCGGATTGCTCAAATTTTTCCAATGCTTTCTCCAATGGCTGGTCGGTTAAGACCGTCACGGGATGTGCGTCGAAGTAGGGTTTCAGTTTCCTTGCAGCGACGACGACAACAAAGGCTGCTTTTTCAATCAGCGGGTAATTTCTCTCGGCAACAACGTATGGTGACAAAGTAGATTGGTCTTTCTTTGCTTGTCCTCTTCTCGACGATCACGGACCGACCGTGGCCGAGGTAATCGCTATGTACAGATATAGTGTCTCCCCCAAAGATCGGCCGGACGGGGTTGGGAGAGTCGAAGATGAGCTTTCGGTTGTTTGAAAGTCGTGCTCTGCTCCTCCCCCAGCTGAAGTCTTTATTCCCCTTCAACACCTTGAAGAATGGGGTGCTCTTGTCGGATGACCGAGAGATGAAACGGGCTAGAGCCGCCATCCTCCCGGTCGATCATAACCTCTTTTCGATTCCTCGGCTCCGGCAGTCTAGGATTGCCTGGACTTTGTCCGGATTGGCATCAATTCCCCGGCGCGCCGACAAGTACGCCGAGGAACTTACCTGCCCGGACACCGAAGTTGCATTTCATTGGGTTGAGCTTCATCTTGTATTTCCTTAATGAACAAAATGTCTCGTGTAAATCGGCTAAGTGCTCGCTGTCGGACTTGCTTTTTACAATAGCATCGTCGACGTAAGCCTCAATGTTTCGCCCTTTTTGATTTTGGAACACTTTGTCCAACAGTCTTGTGTAAGTTGCGCCGGCGTTCTTCAGACCAAACGGCATCATTTTATACATGTATGTCCCGTTAACGGTGATGAATGCGCATTTAGGCATGTCTTCCTCGGCCATGAATACCTGATGATACCCTGAGAAGGCGTCCAACAGGCTTAACATAGTGTAGCCTGCCGTTGCGTCAATTAAACTATCTATTCGAGGCAAGGGATAGCAATCTTTGGGGCATGCTTTATTAAGATTGGTAAAATCTACACACATCCTCCACGCCCCTGACGACTTCTTCACCATTACAACATTAGCTAACCACTCAGGATAAGTACAAGGCACGATAAAGCCCGCCGCCAGTAATTTATCTACCTCGGCTTTGATGGCCTCATCCTTCTCGGCCGAGGAGTTCCTCATCCTTTGCTTGACAGGGCGAGCGGTGGGGAGTACGTTCAGCTTGTGAACAATTACCTCCCGGCTCACGCCTGGCATCTCGGTCGCTGAGTAGGCGAAGACGTCCTTATTCTTCCTCAGCAGGTCTAGGAGAGCGGCTCTGAATTTTGGCTCCAGGTTAACATCGATAGTTACGGTGCGGCCTGGGTCAATCTCCACCTCTTCGGTCTCCGCTCCTTCGACCATGCCGACGGTGGTATCCATGCGTTCGCCCTCCTGTTGCAAGGATGGGCTCTTCCCCTTCTCTGACTTCTTCGCCACTTTGAAGGATTGCATGTTGCACCCTCTGGCGGACACTTGGACATTGACCACTTCGTCCTTTTCTTTCTTTGAGACGAGCTTATGCGCTTCCCCCCGGTCCGAGACATACATCAATGTCGAGCCGGATGGACATTCTTGCATCGGCCTCGCTCAGGGTGACTCGGCCTATGAGAACGTTGTAGGCAGACGAGCCGTCAATGACCACGAACTCAGACATAACATTCTTGGCCGCACTTCCCTCGCCGAACCTCACCGGCAGCCTGATTGACCCAAGGGGTACCAGGCCGGCCCCAGAAAAGCTGTACAACGGGTTGGTGCAGGGGCTCAAGTCTTCAACCTTCAGACCGAGGTTGAGAAAGCATTCGCTGTACATAATGTTTGTGTAGGCGCCTGTGTCAATCAGGCACCTCTTCACCAGGTGGTTGGCTATGTCCAAGTGGACTACGAGTGGGTCGCTGTGAGGGGCGATGACTCCCTCGTAGTCCTTCTTCCCAATAGTTATATCGGGGATGTTGGAAGCGGGAGCCGCTGTGTTGGGCACAAAGTTGATGGCCTGATACAGCTCGTTCAGGTGTCGTTTGTGCCCATGAGCGGACCCACCGTTCTCGTTGCCCCCGATAACAACATGGATCACTCCTATCCGTTCAAAGACGGATTTCTTGTTTGAACCGCCGGCGTCAGTCTTTTGGCCTTTGGCAACATATTTGCCGAGGCTCCCCTTTCGGATCAGCTCTTCGATGGCGTTCTTCAGATGCCGGCAGTTGTCAGTTAAGTGAACGGTGTGGCCGTGGTATTCACAGTACTGGCTCGTGTCACCGTCACTTCTCGGCCTGGGGGGCCTTTCCCACTTCTGACCCTCGTTTTTGCTCAGGGCGAAGACTTCGGCGGCCGATACGACCAGGGGGTGTGATCATTGTACCGCTTTTGGTTGTGCGGTCCCGAACTTCCCCCGGCGCCCGCCGAGTTCTGTTTCCTGGCAGACTTGTCAGAACGTGACCTATTATTGTCACGGCGTCTTTCATCCGGGTTGTCCTCCCGGTGGCTCTTCTTCTCTGAGTGCCCAGCCTCGCGTGGCCTACCCAGTCCCGTGATAGTCTTCCACCTTGATGGCCTGGTCGGCCATCTTCCCGACGGACTCCGAGTTCGGGCCGCCGCACTTGATGAGCTCATTTTTAGGTCCCCTCGCGGGAGGCCTTTCATCGCCGCGAAGGCCGCCCGGTTCATTGCTCACTCACGAATCTGCTGAACCTTGGCGTCGAACCTCTTCACATAACTTCGGAGAGACTCGCCTCCCTCCTCCTGTCGATAGTCGGAGGTCCGATGTCTCAACGGCCCTCCTCTTGTTGCAAGAATATTGGGCTAAAAACGTGTCCCTTAGGTCGGCGTAACAAAGATACCGACCCATCGTCAGTAGCCCCTTGTACCAACTTTGTGCCATCCCATGCAGTGTCGTTGGGAAGACTCGGCACCAAACCTCATCAGGTTGCTTCCAAACCGACATGTAAGACTCGAAAGCCTCGGTGTGGTCGGTCGGGTCGCCTTCTCCTTTGTATGCTATGGGTGGTAACTTCAGCTTAGTCGGCACCGGGGTATCTAGGACGTAGGCGCTGAGGGGCTGTCTGACCACGTGTCGAACGACACGCGGCGATCGGCTCCTCACATCCCTAGTCCGGCTCCTCTCCCCGTGGCGGGAAGGGCTTCTTCTCCGACTCTGGTGAGTCGGGCTTCTTCTCCGACTCTGGTGAGTCGGACTCCTTCTCCGACTCGGCGAGTCGGACTTCTTTCACTCCTGCGGGAATGCCTCGTTGGTGCTGCGGCGACGCCGTCCTCCCGCGAGTGCGGGAAGGACTCAGGTCTACCACTAGCACTCTGGGCTCCCCCGGCGTCTTGACTGGGCCAGCTTCCTCCAGTGCTCCGTTCAAGTCTCTTTGTAACACCCCCTCATACCAAGGTACCTTACCAAGGACTACCTTAACATGAAAGGCTGTTACCATCTCGGTTTCCCGAGGTTAGTATATCAAAGTTATAAATTCCAAACAACATTTATTAAAGTATAAAAGTTAAAGATAACATTATCTCAGACCAACTCAAAATAAACGTACAAGGTCTCAATACAAATGAAATCCAAGACATCTAAACTCATAACAACGGAAGCTAGACTTGACGTGATGACTCCCCATGACTGTCCCATAGCTAAACATCTGCATTACCTGTCACAATCTGCTCACCATCCCCGAATGGATCACCGCAGGTTTTACAAAACAACACGGGGTCAGTACTACTCAATCAATATAAGACAACAACAATACAACCAACTGATCACTGATCTCACACAGTAACCGACTACACACCGAAGTGTGTAGCCCTGCCAGATTACCCATCGCAACAGGTAATCCTCGCCGCCAAAGATGGGTGACCGCACCCATCCCCACCTAGTCCAGCTCATCAACGAGCGACTAACAATCCCTGTCCCTTAATGTGCACATCCCCTCCCGTGACGGGTTCCACGGAGGGCGAACTAGGGTGTGAAGTCACTCCCGCAAGTGACTCCACCACAATCACACACACAGCACCACAGCTGTCACAACACCACAATCGTCACAAAGACAACCACACCAATACCGTCACCACAACACCCAACCTCCGATGATCGGAGATAACGACAATTATAAAACATATGCAATCTCAATCAATTAACAGTACTGAGTAGGAGAAACCCTACCTTTTCGCAATCCGCTACGCTGCAATCAATCATACAAATGCACAACTAGTAACACATCATCACCTACAACAGCGATAATCAACAATCAACGACATATGACGACCAAAACCCTAAATCCCCAAATTAACCAAATTAGGGTTTGTTAACTTATAAGAATGACAATAGATGAACAAGTATAAGACACTTACTACGGCGATTGACACGGAATGAGATGCTAGAACCCACAATCGACAACCTTTGACTTGGAATTGATGAAGATGATTAGAGAATAATGAACGTAGTTTATGTTTTTGGGGAGAAATGATTTTAGAAACTGACGAACGATGATATATAACCTCTAATCATTATAACCAAAATCGCGGAAATAATACCCGTCAGGCCGGATACTCGGTCGAGTAAGGTGTATACTCGGCCGAGTATCCTCTACTCGGTCGAGTATTCACCATACTCGGCCGAGTATTCCTCAGCAGAACCCAAACAAACTACACTCCTGACACTACTCGGCCGAGTAGGCTCTACTCGGTCGAGTACTTAGCTTATAAAAATCCGTAGTGTTACAATCTTCCCCCCTTAAAAAGAACTTCGTCCCCGAAGTTCCAACCCAACCTATAAAACATGGACACCTAACACCCGCTCCACTAACCACGCTTACTAGATAACATATCCTCTCCATATTGACTCCATAACATTATCGAATAACCACAAAATAATGTTTCCAATCTTGTCTCACTTGCATAACACTCAATAGCACTCAATACCAAGACAATCCACAAAAGAAGATCAACCATCAAAACGGAATGTTACATTCTACCACTCTTAAAAAGGAACTTCGTCCTCAAAGTTTACTCACACTCATCAACATCATCATCCAGATGCCAAAACTCTCGAACTCATAAATATCATCATCCACTTTTATCAACACTATCGAAAAAATTCTCACACTCCTAAACAACGAACTACTACAAGCACAGCCATAGCCTTTTAACACTATCAACCACTATATGTACCCATCAATTCCTTATGCTACACCAACACTCTACGTCCAATAATATTACGACATGCACAACCCTCAGACGCTCTTTGCCATAGTGATACTACTCCTCTTAAGACACATGTTACGTCCTCGTAACTCACTAATACTAGAACCTTAGCTATACCTCTCATTATCCTCATCACCATCACATGTGAAAGATACCCGCCTATAATCTAAACACTTACTATATCCAAGGCTCTCTTACTTAAACAGTTCTCATACCTCAAATCATTCTGCACTCCATCTAACCAATACCACACAATCCTGATCATGACAAACACTCTAACTCTTCCACATTACCGCAACACGACATACCTCTCTATATAACTATATAAAACTCTTATCGCCAAGAGCATAATTCACGATCCACACTTGTTACGTACACTCACACTAGATCCTCAAGTTCCTTTCTTTCATTACCGCAAGACTCATACATAACTTAACACGACACTAAATACCCAACACCCTAAACTCACTGTCTCAACAAAGGATTATGAACCATCTGCATATATCAGATCATTACCACACATGTTCTACGAATCACTTGCATATATCAGATCATTACCATGTCTACCAAAGCCTCATCTAGAACAAGATCAAAATTACGGTAACAACCTATCACAACTGTGTCCCATCAACAGAATATCACTATACCATGATAACAACGAAAACATATACAACTCTCTTTCATATCATCCTCTACCCTCATTCCCAAACCGAAACTGGTAAGAAACATCAACAAACAAAACAACGAGTCTACATGTCTAACACCGAAACTCACAAGAAACAACAAAGAACAAAACAACAATCTGTGCCTAATCGGTCTCAGACTTTCAAACTCAAATCGTAACCACCCCGTATACTCAACCACAACCGGTGACGGCATCGCAACACCGCAAACAAACAGCCCGCACCGCAGCGCGAATATGCCCGCATCACAATACGAAGTACCATGCCCGGATCACCACCCGAGGCACAACAACCACATCGATAAACATCACAACCACATATAATTCCCATAAACACTGACTCAGTATGACATTTCGAACAAGAAAACTCATTCAAAACCGTTTTACTAGATTATAACACATCATATTATACGGAATAAACTGACAAGAATCTCATGAACATCATCCTTACCATTTCACGGGATAAACATGTATCATCAATACACATACAATTTTAACTATTCATGCCAGATCAATCAAATTATTACCTTTTGAACCTCATTCCATTAGTATACCGTACCCAACATAAATTACAAAACATTCATATAACAACTTTATAATTATCACACCATACCACTTCTTGTGAGGTCTGAACCTCACACAAACATTTACACATATCATAGACCCGTAATCACATCCAACTAGTCAATCCTGATCACGTAAGTTACCCCTTGACAATGAATACCTCTCATCCGGACTTAACTCAGGTGCCTTTCATAACATATCCTCTCTTACACACAATTATCACCCCTCCGGCAAATGTAGCCATAACATCAGTACCCAACTTCCAGCGAACACCTCGTATATCCACATCTTATACTTCCTCACAACCAAACATACTAACCACCTCCACAAAATCAACCTCCTTAGAACAACTAACTTCTCTAAAGTAACATCATTCTCAGCCACAAGTGACAATACTATGGCACCAACATCCTTCATGTGACTACTCTCTTACTATCACTTCTTAATATCACAATCCGTTTTCTCTCTTTGGTTATCATCCCAAATAACGAACATCCAATCCATCAACAAGCTTTACCTCAACACTATTCCCAATTCTATCCTTTATCATATCGTTACCTAACTCTCCACCAAAATCTCAGATCGTGCAAACACTCTACAAGCTCCTTATTCCCTTAATACCTCGAAACTCACGGCTAACATGTCGTCCTACTCTCTTATATAATCATTAACTCACATCCTCTAGTGAGACTATCGTACATTTCCATAATTTCTTACCTTCATGCTCCTTAACTCCGGTCAACATTCTCTCAACTTACTTCCATCCTTATTTCCCCCTTTTTACTCAATAATACCAATTAATAATTCATCTCCTTTCTCTTCCTACCTAACTCTTTACTAATTTGTTTATTTTTCCATAGCTCCACAACTCTAATTCCCTTAATTCATATCAATATCTTATCATTCTTCTTATCATTTATATATCCTCTCTTATCTTTCTTCTCACTTCCCTTGTCACCATCAAGTCCACACACTAACAGTTACTCTTCAATTAGTCGTATCTCCCTTTCGTATCTCTAGAAACCAAAATTCACTTCATACCGTTTGTCCAAAGAATTACACATTAGGCTCACCCCTCGATATTCCAACTTCCCAAACTTAGCCACTATCTACAAATCCACATCGCGACATAACTTCCTTTAAGTTCACTATATACCTCTCTTTCCTATCTTCTTACAACAACCTTCCATTACATATATCCTTAAGCAACCCTATCCTAGTCAGTATTCCTCCATAAATCCTTACACATCCAAATATGCCACTATTCGTATCCCTTATCTCAATCTTTCATTCTCATGCTTCTTTACACTCATCACCCTTGCCCATATACACTTACTTTTATACTATTCAACACACGACTATATCACTCATCATATCTCACAAAACATGCTCTTTACCTCGATTAGCTCATCATTCTTCCCTTTTCTTGTTCCACTATCCTTCACAACCACATTAACACATGTCTTCCTTACCCAACACATGTCCCTCATAAGCCGTCATTCTCCATGTCATAACTTCCGGTAACTTACGTATCAAGACCGTCTCACATATAAAAGAATGCATTAAAACTCAAAACATATATGTGTATATACCCTACGACTCAAAGCACTGTAAAAACATAGCCACCGACTCAAAACAAAAGTAAGAACATAGCCACCGACTCAAAGTGGCCGCCCAGTGAGTTACTCAGTCGAGTACATAACATACTAGGTCGAGTACAAGGTACTCGGTCGAGTAACTATATTACTCGGTCGAGTTTTCAACTCCAGAAGCAAACTCAATTGTCGCAGAAGGATTACTCGGTCGAGTATTGGGAATACTCGGCCGAGTAGACCTTACTCGGTCGAGTATGAGACTACTCGGCCGAGTTCACGACTCCAGACGCTAAACAGTATTATCACAGAGAGATTACTCGGCCGAATATGGAATACTCGGTCGAGTATAAAAGATACTCGGCCGAGTAGGGACTACTCGGTCGAGTATCGGCAGCTTCTCAAGACCGTCCAGTTTTCGTAAAACAGTCATATCTCACTCGTTACTTGGTCATTTTGGGCGTGTGACCTATCGTTAGAATCGTAAGAGGACAAGCTATCACCTCAATTTGGAATCACAACAATATCTTTTCTAGAACTCGACTTATGACAGTTTTAAGACAACCCTTCCGTAATCGATCTTCATACTAATCAAATTTCCTAAACCAAAACAATTTGAACATGCATAAAGCAACAACAACAACTCAAAACTCCAAGAAACCAGTACACAAGTGAACTCTTATCATACTCACATGAAAATTAAACACGACATTCACATATATAGACGCATGACCTTAATCACATGCTTCTACCAACAATCAAGCATTAAAATCATCATGTTCATATGCACATGTACCGCTACCATACTTCATGTTCAACATTGTATTAAACAGGTAACATGATCACATTCTTCATGCTCAATATCAACCAGATACAATTTCACAATTCACTTTTCATATTTTACCATGTTCCAACACTTAACATGCCAACATATTCATGCTCAAAGTTTAACATCAACAATCCTCGATGCATCTTTCAACAACTATCACATTCCACTTCTTTCATCATTTAATTCAACCATGCACAAGATTCAAACTATAGATATCAAACACACATAACTCAAACATACAACAGTTCCCCCCATGTGACCGGTTTGAGATCGTAAGGGCCTTAGTGCGACTCGGACGTCTCCCAAGTCTTTGCGGTAGCTCCAAACAACTCTCCCCGGGTTCATTTTATTTAGACTCCCTAAGTTCATTGAGTTCATTAGTTTTAGGTGCCGGAATCGTCGGCTCTGATACCACTTTGTAACACCCCCTCATACCAAGGTACCTTACCAAGGACTACCTTAACATGAAAGGCTGTTACCATCTCGGTTTCCCGAGGTTAGTATATCAAAGTTATAAATTCCAAACAACATTTATTAAAGTATAAAAGTTAAAGATTACATTATCTCGGACCAACTCAAAATAAACGTACAAGGTCTCAATACAAATGAAATCCAAGACATCTAAACTCATAACAACGGAAGCTAGACTTGACGTGATGACTCCCCATGACTGTCCCATAGCTAAACATCTCGCATTACACTGTCACAATCTGCTCACCATCCCCGAATGGATCACCGCAGTTTTACAAAACAACACGGGGTCAAGACTACTCAATCAATATAAGACAACAACAATACAACCAACGATCACCGATCTCACACAAGAATCGACTACACACCGAAGTGTGTAGCCCCGCCAGATTACCCATCGCAACAGGTAATCCTCGCCGCCGATGGGTGACCGCAGCCCATCCCCACCTAGTCCAGGCTCATCAACGAGCGACTAACAATCCCCTGTCCCTTAATGTGCACATCCCCTCCCGTGACGGGTTCCACGGAGGGCGAACTAGGGTGTGAAGTCACTCCCGCAAGTGACTCCACCACAATCACACACACAAAGACCACAGTGTCACAACACCACAATCGTCACAAAGACAACCACACCAATACCGTCACCACAACACCCAACCTCCGATGATCGGCGATAACGACAATTATAAAACATATGCAATCTCAATCAATTAACGATCTTGAGTAGGAGAAACCCTACCTTTTCGCAATCCGCTACGCTGCAATCAATCATACAAATGCACAACTAGTAACACATCATCACCTACAACAAAGATAATCAACAATCAACGACATATGACGACCAAAACCCTAAATCCCCAAATTAACCAAATTAGGGTTTGTTAACTTATAAGAATGACAATAGATGAACAAGTATAAGACACTTACTACGGCGATTGACACGGAATGAGATGCTAGAACCCACAATCGACAACCTTTGACTTGGAATTGATGAAGATGATTAGAGAATAATGAACGTAGTTTATGTTTTTGGGGAGAAATGATTTTAGAAACTGACGAACGATGATATATAACCTCTAATCATTATAACCAAAATCGCGGAAATAATACCCGTCAAAGTAGGATACTCGGTCGAGTAAGGTGTATACTCGGCCGAGTATCCTCTACTCGATCGAGTATTCACCATACTCGTCCGAGTATTCCTCAGCAGAACCCAAACAAACTACACTCCTGACACTACTCGGCCGAGTAGGCTCTACTCGGTCGAGTACTTAGCTTATAAAAATCCGTAGTGTTACACTCTTGGGGTCACATTTTGGGCCCTGGTCTCCTGGACGGGTTCCGCCGCTCTTGTCGGTGTGACAGTATGAGCCGGCATACTACCAATTAAGTCCAGGAGTAGCTTCAGTTTCGCTGCATCAACCACATGTCCCATGATGGTGACCTGGTTGGCGGGCAGCGGCGTATCTGGTATTATTGGCATCCCGTACTCCGGTTGAATTACCCGGCCGGTGGAGGGCTGCGCAACTCCATAATTGTGGACGGTATCATCTTGGTAGAACTCGGTTTCGTCAGTCACGAATACCTCTTGTTGTTTCGACATCCTCTTAGCTTTTTGGGTGGGTTTTTGTTTTGTGTTGGTTTTTTTTTTGTTTGGGAATGAATGTGACTAGCTTCTAGTATCTTTCCCCACAGACGGCGCCAATTGTTCCGGGTGTAATTCCAGAGCAGTTATTTGTTACCACCCGTGCTTGTAGAATGACGTCTTTGATTGAATCCTCCTTGCGGTCTCCTGAAACGATGAACAAACTGAGGGCTCGGCTTTGGACCGAGCGAACTCACTCCGACGCTCAAGTCAGTAAACTTAGAGGGATAAGTTGTTACTTAGCGAAGTATATTTTGTAGAGAGATAAGGAAGATATTACCAGATGAATAGTGATTCTTAGGTTAAATTATGGATCCTTTCCTCAATGAGAGTTGAGGAGTATTTATAGATGTGGACAAGGCCCTCGGGAACTGCGTCCGCGGGATCCACACTAGGCATAATCGACTCGAGGTTCTTTCGAATCGAATTAAGACATATTAGAGTCGCCACCAAGTTTTTTGGGAACTTGGAACCGTTCAAGTCAACTTTACACCTTTCATCGAAAAACATAAAGCCAATCGACTACGAGTGATTAAAGATAAAGACTTGTACCCTATATCACTCGATTTGAATGACTCTCGTAATCCAATGGTATTTAGACGGATCCACAAACCATAGATCTTGAGTAAGGGGTGAGGGTACGTGTTGGGAAGCCCATAAGGACACCCAACCCCGCCCGTCAATAACGGCCTCTACTAAGTCAAGTATGGATTTCAAACAAGGTCATAGCTACTACGATATATGAAATGCAAACATCGTTTTAACCCTAACATGTGAAGTTTCTATGTCGATTTAGATGCAACTAAACTAACTTTGTCAAAGTTGTAATTTAGCATGTGGGTTGATTGATCTAAGCAACATATGAACGAAAGCAAACAAGGCTTAGGGGGAATGGGGGAGCCGTTGGGATCTACCTATTACAAACCAGGCATTTCATGCCGACACAACAATAAATTAAAGTTACAACTCGATCTAAATACAATTGCTACATACAAAATCGTACACAATACATTACACAGCCATTCGGCCTAGGAAACCGTGCACAAAAGGGGTGGCCCACGGCTCACATGACTCACGGCCTTGGGTCACTCCTCGTAATGTGTGCTTTCACTTAATCTTATCGAATTAGACATTGGGTCACGCACCAAAGCATGCATTAGCATAAATCGGGCCTTGTTGCTTTAAACAACATGCGATTTACTACGCTCTTACTTGCATTGGGGCACAACCATCTAACCAAACAAGACTAATGTTTTTAGAAGAGGTTTTGACTCGATAAAAGAAAACTAACTTGAAAATTACAACTCGATAACAAACGATAACTTACAAGCGACAAAACAAATAAAGAACGAACGATGCAAAAACAAATGAAACAAGAAAGGCCAAAGGCCACGGCCAGATCTCACGGCCTAAAGCCACGTCCAAACCTAGGTCCAAGGTCAGGTTCATTAGGTTAGATCAATTGATTGCGAAACGAGATAGGAAAAAAGTTAGAAAACGAGTTAGAAACAATGTTGATCGATTGGAAGGATGTCGCGCAAAGATGCATTCTACACGGCCTAAGGGGTCAAATTAGGTCAAGTTCGCTAATTAAATTAACTCATCGAGTGTTAATAAGAAGGTGCTAATCACGCACTCTTATACTAGCGAGAAATTATGTGAAAGAGAGATGCATTCGATTGAATTACAGAATTGTTAGTTGATTTTAAAGCTCATGTCGAAGCCACCTATCGTGTCTAATTGGGTTATTAAATTGATCTAATGTCATCTAAATAAGTTATATGTTAACAATCAGAAGTCATACTAACATGCAACGGGTCCTAAGGTGGGTCAAATTGGCCGAGACAACAAAGGGTCAAAAGCGAGGAACGGAAGTTAGAAATTCGTTTTATTTATGCCCTACCCTGAACACGAGGATATGTAAATGAGACGGGGGTGTACGACCGACTGATGTAGCGGTTTCTTTTCCCATCTCAAGTCAACGCGGGTGTTCATGGTGGTACTTTAACTCATACTCGGACTAAACTAGTTTCATAGTTAATTCAAACGATAAATAAAAAGCGATAAACAAACAAAACAAACTATAAGAAAAACAAACATAAAAACGAAATAAAAAAGGAGAAAGAGGAGGATTTGATGCACCCTCAACCTACATGTATCGTTGACACCGTCTTGGGTCGTAATCGATGGTAGATTTTATCTCGAGAGGCCGTCGTCGACGAAGAAACAAAGCAAACACGCGTTTTTATCGAATCTGGACAGCAACTTTCAAACAGCGATTTCTCCCTCGTTTCACGATGAAAATTCGATTTAAAAGATGTTTTGAAAACTAAAAAGAGAGGAGAACAGAGATCTTAAAGCAACCCCCGCTCGTTTTGAGTTATTGGGCACGAAAAACGAACACAAACAGAACTGGACAGACAGGAACAAACCGCGAAAACAGAGTGTATAACACTTTGTTTTTCGAGGGATTTCGTGTACTCTCAAGGGCAATTTGGCTCGTAAATCTTTATCTAATGTGTAGATGGATGTTATATGGTTAATTTGGAACAAGAAACTCGAATTTTGATGGAGGTTTGATGGAGGAACGAATTGTTTTTCGTGGAGGACACACAAACAGTTTCAGTTTGTATGTCGGTTTTGTGGAAGGTTTTTGAGAGGCAATTAGGGTTTGTTTCTGAGGTTTAAAGCTTGTGAGTGATGGTAGGATGTGGGGAGAACTTAGAGGCATGAATGTATGGTGAAGGGTGGGTATTTATAAGGAGTTAAAGTAGGGTAAAAGGGAGGAGAGGCAGACGGGCTCGGCTGAACATAGCTGCTGTCCAGCAGCTTTTGGGGGGTTTTCTAGGGTTCGTTTGGGGGTTTTTCTTGGTGATTAAGGTAAGGTAATATGGGTAGGATATTAGGGTATGGGTTAGGGTTAATGGGCACGGGTTTTGGTGGTATTTGGAGCGGGTTTTGGGCTCGGGATTTGAGCTGCAAAACAGGGGACTGCTTGGTGTTTTGCGGGCTGTTTGGGGGTGATTTGGGGCATGATTTGGGCCGTGGTTATGGGGGTTCGAACAGGGGTGGATGGGTAGAGGCTTAGGTTGGTTAGTGTACTCGATATTCGTGCTAACTCGTAAAGAAAACGGGCTCAAAAAACCGAGCTAAAATCGAGCTCAAAAACACATGTTCAAAACGAGTTTTTCTCGATTTTTAAATCGATTTTTCAAATCAATTAACACATTAAAATAAATGATTTTTCAAATCAAATATACTCATAAAATGATTTTTCAAATCAAATATTTATTTTATTTTCAATAAAATAAACTCAAGAAAATAAATTCAAAATAAAATAAAATAAATTGAATTCACCTAAAAAAAGCCATAATTTAAATATCATTTAAATGAACTCACTTAAAAAAAACATTAATTTAAATATCATTTAAATTAATAAAATACTTCATCGACGACGCCCATACTACATCGTAAAACGAGCTCCAAATAATGACAATGACAACTAAAGAATACATGTGTCCTATCATCATCGGGTGTTTGTCGGGTTCTCTATAAATTCCAATATCGACGGATACGGGTATCTACAATAGACTTTCACCTTTTGTCACGTAGTGGCCAAGTGGCTAGCAGGTGGAAAGACTTATCTACCCTCGGCCGAGGGACCCATGGTAGGCCGGCGGGCCCTGTTGACTCGCCGCCGAGGGGTCTTGGATATGATTTCGCGGATGTGTGCCCCGGCTGGCTAGTTGCCCCGGCCGGGACCCAAGAGACAGGCCGACGGGCTGCGTCGGTTAGGCTGTCTAAGTCGTTGACTTGCTTGTGGATATCTTTGACCTTGCTCAATGTGTTGACTCGGTCAGCGGGTGCAGAATATGCCCCATCAGATTGAATCTTTGAGTTCTTTGTGTTAAAGTTTATGTCTTTTGGTTAATTCTTTTCCATCATAGATTAATTTGTCTTTCCTCATAATTTTGTTGATTAATTGCATGATTAGTAGTAGAATTTATTCTCCCACCATGTTTATGCTTAAAGAATCCATCTTTATTGTTTCTTTTGCCTTAAAGCCATGATTAGTGAGTAGTATTCTACTAGGACTCGGTTTGACCCGATATGAGTAATTTCACCAATTGATTCACATAAAGGCTAATTGTTGGAGGAGATTGGTAAGGGTAGTCTAGAGGGTTGATTTGGTTTATGGATTAATTTTGGGTAGTGTCGATTTGTAACCTTTGTCCACCAACGAAAGTTGGTTAAGTTGTGAATTGGATACCCGGAGATTGGTCTTATCACTAACCTAGGTTGAGACCGAAAAGGAGAACCAAGGTAGGGTACCTCTAGGCTAGTGTTTGAAATCGACCTCCGAAAGGAGGAGTGGGATGACCCGGAATACGATGAGTGCTTAGTGACCTTGACCAAATACTAGGCTACCTTGGAAAAATGCATGTTTTTGGGGTAGTTGGGTGTTGAGTTTGGGATTCCGACCTTCGAACCCGAGAGGAGGGTTGGTGGGTAGAGCTAGTGTCCTATTATGAACCCGGGAGGGAGTTAGTAAGCGAATTAGAGCCATCTCCCCCTTGCTTGTCTACCCTTATGATTAGCCTAGGGAATCGCTAGGTGGAATTACGAATTGTTGTGGGAGAACCGAGTTCTAGGCCTTTTTAATCATTTGAATTACACCTTAATCTTATCTTGCTCATTTTCATCTCTCTTGTTAAATTGCATTTTTTTTGTTTAGTTTAGTTGTTAGAATAATACCCTCACCTTTATATTGTCGACTTAGCTAAGCTCAAGGATTAGAACGATTAGTAGTCTACCAACTCCTTGTGGGATCGACCCTCAATAGTGTACAACGACAACCGTGCACTTGCGAGGTATAATTTGAGACCATCAAGTTTTTGGCGCCGTTGCCGGGAGTTCGGCTAGATATTAATTGTTTTTGTTCTAGTTTAGACTAAGTCTTTTGTGTTACTAATCCTTATCTTGAGTGTGTAGGATTTTTTGCATGAGTAGGAGAAATCGTAGAGGTCAACCTATTCATCCGATTGACCACAAGATCGAAGCTACCGCGAGAAGATTCAATTCACTCCGAAGAAGGGGATTGATTGAAACTCCAACTTCCGAAGAACATTTAGTAGTGGAAGACATTCAAGAAGAACCGAGTACTTGAAGGAAATGTAGATTCATATACATATTAACATACTCATATATGTCTAAATAATTTGTCATAAAATTAAAACGGATTTTATGCATGCAAACAAATAATATAATAGAGGAGAAATCATGTCCTTACATTGAAGATTTCGGTTATATTGGGCACAAGAGAGATCACCTTTCTCTCTTGTTCTTGAGCTTTCCCTTATGGATGAACAAGATCTAAGTATAAGATCTCTCCCTAAGCTTTATACCCAAGGCTCCTCTTAATTTTAATTAATATTACAAATACTAGTATAATATTAATCAAGTAGAAAAATTGAACCAAAAATTGTTTGGTTTTTACTCCTAAAACCGAGTAGGAGAAGGTAATTTTGGAGTATATTATCTCTCTAATTTATCTCTAAAATGTAGAGAGGAAATTATCTTTCTTACACTAGGAAAAATAAAATGTGAATGAATGAATAATTTAGAGGAGAAAAACTCTCTAAATGCTAAAGGAAAACCGGTGGGGGAGGAGCTTTTAGGGGAGCCAATGCATGCCCATATTTGTCTTCACAAGGTGAGTAGGGTTGCATGGCTACTTTAGCTATTTAATCATTATGTTTTCTATTTAAAATATAAACACAATTTAACCCTAATACTCCTCTAATATTTCGGCACTTTTTGGCTAATATGGATTCCATATTATTTTTGTCAATTGTCAATATGTCACATGTCACATGTCACATAAATTTGTTATGTATTTTTAACATATTAAAAATCAACGTATTAATAAAAATACGTCACATACAAAAATCGACTTAGTAATTTCATAATTACTTGTGCCAAAATATTTTACCAATTTATAAATCACAACAGATTGTATTTATAATAATTCATTCAATTCCGATTGTTTCTTTAAACAATAATTTCATCCGAGTAATGATACAATTCGATTACTCAGACCGTATCTCATTTAATCACATTTCAATTTGATACGTAAATTTTACTTCCAAAATCGTCCGTCAATTTTTCAAGTAATTTAATTAACTCGTAACACTATACGATTAATTAAATGATCAATTAAGAGTATCGCCCTATAGGTATGACCTAGGGGTCAATCTGATCACCACCGTCACACGACGATAATGTCAAACTCTAGTCACCAATCATTACCGATATATGTTGACCATTGACAAATAAATACTTCCCAATTGTATTCTTTAAAATGAGATTTAATAATGATATATAAATCATGTGATCGCACTATTGTTGAGGACACATTTCCCAACAATCTCCCACTTGTCCTCGACAAGTGTGCGTCACCAATTCTCTTGTCCTATTACTATCTCCCACTCAATGCAAGGTGTCTTTCAGGTCGTACTTGCAAGTGATCATATCGAGAGTGGTTTCCTCGATCTGAAGAATAACTGATTGACCGGACTTTATCTATCATAGATACTTTCCGAGCGTGGCCACGCATTTCCGATTCATTACTCCTCGAGTGGCCCCGAGATATTGTTACAACCACGACTAGGGGTGGACAATTCCTATCGCACTCATTCCCTTCGACTAGCCACACCATCATAACCCAAAATATGCCCATTTGACCCCATTTACGAAGGTCGTAGTAACACAAATCAAAGTTAATCTGAAAACTGTGCCATCTTAGGCGAATAGTCTTTAGTCAAAAGAATCGACTCATTAGAATACTATAGTAGCTCTCGCCACGACCATGCTATATAAATTTGCCAGAACTCTATAAGCGGTCATAAGGCCCGACAAAATGTTCCTAACAGTCTGCCTATGTGATCGACTAGTCATCTCACATGACTCTATGGCACTTGAACTTGCCATCAATCGCCTCACACTCTAGTCACTTCGAGACGTCACCTCATACAAGTGACTATGGGCAAATACTATGTTAATCCGTGTTCACTTTAACAGGGTTCAATTGTCTCTACAACCCGTATGGATGTAACAAAGTATAAATTAAAGATTAAAGACAAATGTGATTATGAACATGAACAAAAACAACACTTTTATTTCATTTCAAAATCTAACAAAAACTTGGTACACGTTTAAGTCCCATGGACGCAACATGTCCATCATGCTTAGCTTACGATAAAGGCTTGGTGAGCGGATCGGCTATGTTGTCATCCGTCCCAACCTTACAAATCACAATTTCCTTTCTTTCAATGAAATCTCTTATTACATGATATTTTCTAAGTACATGTCTAGATCTATTACTAGACTTTGGCTCCTTAGCTTGGAAGATCGTCCCACTATTATCACAATAGAGAGTGATGGGATCATTGGCGGTAGGTACTACTTTTAGACCTTTCGTGAATTGCTTGATCCACATAGCTTCCTTGGCGCTTCGATGCTTTGCTATGTACTCAGCCTCCGTTGTCGAATCCGCGATTCTGACTTCCTTCCTTGAAGCTTCTCCACTACGGCACCACCATTGAGCATAAACACGAAACCAAATTTGTGATTTCATGTCATCTCTATCTGTTTGAAAACTTGAGTCCGTGTATCCATTAACACGCAACTCGGTGTCTCCTCCAAACACAAGGATAGAGTCCTTTGTTCTTCTCAAGTACTTAAGGATGTTCTTGACAGCAATCCGTGACTCTCACCGGATTTCCTTGATATCTACTCGTCATGCTCAAGGCATACGAGACATCAGGACGTGTGCATATCATGGCATACATGATTGATCCAACATCGGAAGCATAAGGGATCAACTTCATGCGTTCAACATCATGGGGCTCGGAGGGAGATTGAGTCTTGCTCAATATCGTCCCGGTTACCATAGGTACCAAACCCCTTTTGGATTTGTCCATGCTGAACCGTCGAAGAATCTTATCGACATAAGACTCTTGACTTAGTGCCAATATCCTCTTGGATCTATCTCTATAGATCCGGATACCTAATATGCGTTGTGCCTCTCCTAAATCCTTCATTTGGAAGTGGTTACCTAACCACTTCTTAACAGAAGACAACAATGGAATATCATTTCCAATGAGTAGTATGTCATCGACATACAAGATTAGGAACACAACATTGCTCCCACTGAATTTCATGTATAAACATGGTTCCTCAACATTTCGAGTGAAACCATTTTCCTTTATTAAATCATTGAATCGATGATTCCAACTTCTTGATGCTTGCTTAAGACCATAAATGGATCTCTTAAGCTTGCACACTTTGTTAGGATTTTCAGAATCAACAAAACCGTCGGGTTGTATCATGTACACCTCCTCTTCTAAATGCCCATTTAGAAAAGCGGTTTTGACATCCATTTGCCATATTTCATAATCATGAAATGCGGCGATCGCTAACAAAATCCGTATGGATCTTAGCATGGCTACGGGGGCGAAGGTCTCATCATAATGGAGACCTTGGACTTGGGTAAATCCCTTTGCCACTAGCCTAGCTTTGTAGACATCGTCATGTCCTTCTATGCCATTCTTGATTTTTAATATCCATTTGCATTGGAGGGGTCTTGCCCCTTTAGGCAAATCTACCAAGTCCCAAACTTGGTTTTCAAGCATAGAATCCATTTCGGACTTCATGGCTTCAAGCCATAAGGTGGAATTAGGACTAGAGATTGCGGCCTTGTAGGTGGCGGGCTCGTCACTTTCCATAAGCAACACATCGAGTGTTCCATCTTCCTCGATAAGTCCCACATATCGATCGGGATGGCGAATAACTCGGCCCGTCCTTCTTAGTGGAGGAGGTACAACCGCGTTAGATGACGAAGGAACATCTTCTTGCGTCTCTACCTCGGTTTGTGGCTCTTGAACTTCATCAAGTTCAAAATTTCTCCCACTCTGTCTCTTAGAAATAAATTCCCGTTCTAAGAAGACAGCCTCGCAAGACACAAACACTTTGTTCTCTTGAGGTTTATAGAAATAGTAACCTCGAGAGGTCAAGGGATAGCCTACAAAGATGCATTTTTCGGATCTTGGGGCAAGCTTATTGTCGGGTTTAGCCTTGACGTAAGCATCACATCCCCAAATTTTCATATAGGATAGATTAGGAACTCTTCCTTTCCATGTCTCAAATGGAGTCTTTTCGGTGGCTTTAGTGGGACTATTATTTAAAGATAGAATTGCAGTTTGGATTGCAAATCCCCAAAACGAGTTAGGTAACTCGGTTTGACTCATCATGGATCGAACCATATCAAGTAGGGTTCGATTTCTCCTTTCGGCAACACCAATTAGTTGTGGTGTTCCAGGTGGAGAAAGTTGTGATATGATACCACAACCTTTCAAGTGTGAATCAAATTCGAGGCTAAGGTATTCACCACCACGATCGGATCGTAGTGCCTTAATCCTCTTGTTCAATTGGTTCTCTACTTCGTTTTGAAATTCTTTGAATTTCTCAAACGCTTCACTCTTATGTTTCATTAAATAGATATACCCATATCTACTTAAATCATCGGTGAAGGTTATGAAGTAGTCATAATTACCACGAGCGGTGATAGTCATTGGTCCACATACATCGGTGTGTATGAGTCCCAATAGCTCACTAGCTCGTGTCCCTTTACCGCTAAAAGGATTACGAGTCATTTTGCCAAGTAGGCAATATTCGCATGTACCAAATGATTGATAATCAAAAGGTGTAATCACATTAGTCGAAACTAATCTTTTGATGCGATTCTCGTTTATGTGACCTAATCGACAATGCCAAATGAACGCTTCACTTGGGTCACTTGATTTGAGTTTCTTTGATTGAATGATATAAATATCATTTGTTGGATTTGAGGTTTCTAAAATGTAAATGCCATTAATGGAAGAAGCTTGGCCAATAACCAAATCATTCCTAGAAATAGTACAACGATTGTTCTTAATGACAAAACAAAAACCGTCCATGTCTAGCATGGCGATTGAAATAATGTTTTTAGAGAGCGTAGGCACATAAAAACAATTATGCAAATACAACTCAAATCCATTTGGCAAAGCTAGAACATAAGTTCCTTTGGATTCGGCCGCTACTCGAGGTCCATTTCCAAAGCGTAGATCCACATCTCCCTTGCTAAGCCTCTCCACATCTCTTAAACCCTGTAAGTGATTACAAAGGTGAGAACCACAACCGGTATCTAGTACCCATGTCGTAGTGGAAGTATAATTTATATCAATAACATAAATTTCTTTAGGAATTGTACCTTTTGGAGTAATGAGTCCTTCCCTTATATTTCGCAAATACATAGGGCAATTCCTAAGCCAATGTCCCATGCCATAGCAATAATGGCACTCATCATTAACTTGCTTGAAGTTTTTGATTTTCTTTCCTTTCTTCTTAAACCTCTTGCCCTTTGAAGCAAGAACTTGATTGCTAGAGCTCCCACTAGCTTTGGCATCTTTATCTTCCAGAGACAAAGACCCTATAGACCGTATGAGGTAGTCTTCCTGAGACGGACTCACACGAGGTCTAGTAGAAGTGGGTGGTTTAGAAGAGGTGATGAAGTTAAGGTTTCCATCCGAACCTATCCCGAAATGAAGTTCTCTAGTTGTATCGAAATTATTGTGGGAGCAAACGTCGTCAAGAACATGGTGATATGACTCAATAGTTATCGGTGCGGTAGCATTTGATGGATTCATTGTAATGCACTACAAATATGGAGGAAAGGAAATATTAACATTTGTCTTTTTAAATCATACTTGCAAATATAACAAGATATGAACATTTATATAGTGACCTCTACCCAACTATAATAAATGATTCCAAGACCCAAATTCATATCAACTTAGGCACGGGGTAGCCGATGCAACCTTCATTAATATAACTCGGTGGATTAACCTTTTAATCGATTCTACTTTTAGAACTCTTGGTCGATAAAATTACTCTAATGTTTATCTATAGCCCAAAACACATCAACAAGGGCACGGGGTAGCCGATGCAACCCTTATCAATTACTTTTGTTGAGTTCAATCCAAATTTCGAATAAATGTGTCCATTATCCAAACCCACATCAACTTGGGCATGGGGTAGCCGATACATCCCTTATCAACATGAATTCGGTGGATAAACATTCATCACCCACTTCCCCTACGTAACAAGGTTTGTACCCCGGGGTAGCCGAGTGCACTCCCTTGTGAAATAGGTTTTCATGGTTTCTACTATTTGGTAAGGCTATGTCTCAATTAATTGTTTTAGCGAGAGGTCATGTCAAATTATTATCTATCACGTTTTAAGTGAACTAAAGCGGTGAACTACGATAATTATATTTGACACGGTCGATAAACTCGATAAAATAAGGATGCATGTTTTAGTTATGGCGATTTAGCGATGCATGTGACATAAAATAAAATGCAAGCATAAAGATAAATAAATCCTAGTATGGCCTTTCCTAAAATAGAAAAACTATTTAACTATTACATATTCGGAAACCAACTCCATTGGTCCCTTGAACTTCGGTTGTGGCACGCATCTCGAGGTAACACCGTCTTTATGTATCGCCATTCTTGAAGAAATCCGTCTTTTGGAACTCTGGAATGAATAAAATTACATAATAAATTACATAATTTCCTATTATACATTTGTAACTAAAATAAAATAGATCTATTAAATTACAAAACGGTGATACGAGATCACAATAAAATTACAACCGAATCGATATTCCCATACATTTCGGGAAATACCAATTAAAATCTAAGGCCATACTAAGTAAAATTACATAATTCAAAATTACATAAATTAAAATTATGACAATCATAAAGAAAAATGCAGCATTATAATATGTATGAACATGCTCAATTTTTATGCTAAATCGCCTTTAATAGCCAATATCATATATTACTCGGTTTTTACGGATTTGCGTGATTTCAACATTTTATAATCACAAAAATACATAAACTCATATTTATGCATAAGTTAATTACCCTAACCTCTTAGGACTCAAAATATAGTCTTCACTAATAATTTGACCATAATTAACCCATATTTACAAAATTGTTCATAAATGGACCAAAAATTACAAAAATAAGCCATTAAACTTCAAATAAATCACAAAATTTCAAATAAAATTCAAAATTCAAAATTTAAATTCATGAACATTCTGGAAAAATTCCATGACACTCATAATGTTCAAAATCTTAGGTTAAAAATTTCGAAAGTTTACCGGAAAAACAATGTTGCGGTTTATCGATTTATAATAAAATAATCATAAAAACATGGAAAAATTATTTTCATTAACTTTTCAATTTTAGATCTGAAAAATATAATAAAATGCAACATTAGACGTTTTTCCTAAGTCATAGATTATGTTTTTATTAATTTTCCACTAATAATGTCACTATTTATGCTATTTTTCTTCAAAAATTCATAAATCATGCAAAAGGACTTCTTTATAGCCAATTATTTTACACACATCTTGTAAATTTGCATGTGACAACATATTAATTTTATATGACCAGATTCGAAATTTAACTCATATTAACCTATTTTTCACATAAATCCGAATTTAATAATGAAAAATTCATTTTTCGATCATAACAAGTCCAAAAATTATGAAAATTTACAGGTTATCTCAAAATAATATATTTAACAACATATCCAAAAACCAAGTGAAAATTCGAAGTATAGCTAATTTTAGACCAAAAATGACATTTTTACTCATAAAATCACATTTAAATGCCATTATTGTAAATTATGAACAATAAAAATCCGAAAAATTAACCAAAATATCCTAAAACATTTTAGGACCAGAAATATTAACATGCATGTAATGATTTCGTGATATATCATAATAGCACAAATTATACAAGTTTTATTTGTTATTCTCATAACTCGGAAAAACTTTTAACCAATTTGCATGCAAACAACCGTGGCTCATGATACCGATTGAACGAAATGTAGATTCATACACATATTAACATACTCATATATGTCTAAATAATTTGTCATAAAATTAAAACGGATTTTATGCATGCAAACAAATAATATAATAGAGGAGAAATCATGTCCTTACATTGAAGATTTCGGTTATATTGGGCACAAGAGAGATCACCTTTCTCTCTTGTTCTTGAGCTTTCCCTTATGGATGAACAAGATCTAAGTATAAGATCTCTCCCTAAGCTTTATACCCAAGGCTCCTCTTAATTGTAATTAATATTACAAATACTAGTATAATATTAATCAAGTAGAAAAATTGAACCAAAAATTGTTTGGTTTTTACTCCTAAAACCGGGTAGGAGAAGGTAATTTTGGAGTATATTATCTCTCTAATTTATCTCTAAAATGTAGAGAGGAAATTATCTTTCTTACACTAGGAAAAATAAAATGTGAATGAATGAATAATTTAGAGGAGAAAAACTCTCTAAATGCTAAAGGAAAACCGGTGGGGAGGAGCTTTTAGGGGAGCCAATGCATGCCCATATTTGTCTTCACAAGGTGAGTAGGGTTGCATGGCTACTTTAGCTATTTAATCATTATGTTTTCTATTTAAAATATAAACACAATTTAACCCTAATACTCCTCTAATATTTCGGCACTTTTTGGCTAATATGGATTCCATATTATTTTTGTCAATTGTCAATATGTCACATGTCACATGTCACATAAATTTGTTATGTATTTTTAACATATTAAAAATCAACGTATTAATAAAAATACGTCACATACAAAAATCGACTTAGTAATTTCATAATTACTTGTGCCAAAATATTTTACCAATTTATAAATCACAACAGATTGTATTTATAATAATTCATTCAATTCCGATTGTTTCTTTAAACAATAATTTCATCCGAGTAATGATACAATTCGATTACTCAGACCGTATCTCATTTAATCACATTTCAATTTGATACGTAAATTTTACTTCCAAAATCGTCCGTCAATTTTTCAAGTAATTTAATTAACTCGTAACACTATACGATTAATTAAATGATCAATTAAGAGTATCTCCCTATAGGTATGACCTAGGGGGTCAACTGATCACCACCGTCACACGACAGTAATGTCAAACTCTAGTCAGCCAATCATTACCGATATATGTTGACCAGTTGACAGTATAAATACTTCCCAATTGTATTCTTTAAAATGAGATTTAATAATGATATATAAATCATGTGATCACACTATTGTTGAGGACACATTTCCCAACAGTACTTTTGAGTTTTTTGAGAATCCTTTTGGAATTCCCGAAGAAGCAACAATGGCCGTGGTTCCTATGCGGGATAATTTGGCTCCGAAGAAGGTGGTGAACCCAAGTATTGTCAAGCCACCTATTCAAGCCAACAACTTTGATGTGAAGGCTACTTTGTTACAACTAGTCCAAGGAAACCAATTCGGAGGGGGAGCTACCGAAAACCCCAACGAACATCTTAATGAATTTTTGGATAATTGTGACATGTTTAAGGCAAATGGAGTGTCGGAGGATGCCATCCGCCTTAGGCTCTTTCCTTATTCCTTGAGGGGGAGTGCTAAGGAGTGGTTGAAGAGTTGTGAGCCCGATTCTCTTAGGAATTGGGATGATATCTCCAAGGCCTTCTTAAACAAGTACTTCCCGCCTCAAAGGACCACTAGACTCAAGAGTGAGCTTCAAGGCTTCACCCAACAAGATGATGAGACCCTTTATGAGGCATGTGAGAGGTATAAGGGACTCCAAAGATTGTGTCCTCATCACGGGATTGGAGATGATGAGTTGATAAACAACTTTTATGAGGGGTTGAGCAATGAAATGAAAATGAACCTAGATTCCGGCTCAGGAAAGGGGGCATTAGACAAAATTGATCACAAGACGGCCAAGGAACTTATTTAGGAAATGGCTTCCCGAACTTTTCATTGGAATAATGATAGGCACAAGAGGAAGGGAAAGTCAACCGTTGAGTCGGCCAACAATGTTGAGGTTAAAGGGTTAATAGAAGAGCTCAAGCAACAAGTTGCCTTGATGAGTTCAAGCAACACATCTAGCAACTCTTCTTCTATTAGGAACCAAGTTTATAGTTGTGAAATTTGTGGAGATCAAGGACATCCACCAAATGAGTGTCCTTTGATGGTAGGAGAGGGCAATTGTATGGAGCAAGTGAATGGAGTGTGGGAATCAAGCCCGGCAAAGCAAGCATTCAACAACAACCAATACCACCCTGGAATGAGAGCCCACGCAAATTTTTCCTATGGCTCACAAAATGTCCAAAACCCCACTTTCCAAAAAAAATCACAACAACCAAACTTTCAAGCTCAAAAGTCAAATACAACATTCAACCAAGGACCACCGGGTTTCCAAGGAAGATCCTTCCAACCAAGACAACAATTCCAACCACTCAATCAACCAAACAACCCACCATTCCAACAAAATTCTCAACCATTTCAACAAAATTCTCAACCCTTTCAACAATCCACCCAACCCAAGTCAAACATGGAGCTCATGATGGAGCAATTGATGAATTCTCAAAACCAACTCGTCAACACTCAAACACAATTCATCACTCATTCCAATCAAAAACAAGAGGAGACAACCTCCTCCATCAACCAACTTAGAACCCAAATGCAAGCTTCTCAAAGAATTACGGACAATCAAATCTCCCAATTGGCTTCTCAAGTGAGTCAATTACAAGCCTCAAGTGGGAAATGTTCGGGTAAAACCAAGGAGAATCCAAAAACCATAAATGCTATTCATTTGAGAAGTGGGAGAGAGTTGGAAGACCGGGTATTCATCAAGAAAAGAAAGAGTAGCAAACCGGATATTGTGGTTGAACCACCCAAGGTGATTGAAGAAAAAGAGGTTGAAGATGATCTTGTGGAAATTGTTGTAGAGACTCCAAAGGTAGTTGACGAACCCACAAAAATTGTTGAAGAGTCCAAACAACAAGTTGTGAGAACTTATGTGCCACCAATTCCTTTTCCACAAAGGTTCGCAAAGGCAAAGTTTGAGCAAAATTATGGAAAGTTCATGGACATGATGAAGGGAATCAACATTACCATGCCCTTCATTGATGCCATCAAGGAGATACTAAGCTATGGAAAATTCTTGAAGGAGTTGATTTCCAACAAAAATTCCTTGAGTCCAAGAACAACGGTGAATTTATCCAAGGAGTGTAGTGCCATTCTAATGAATGAGGTACCCCAAAAGCTTGAAGATCCGGGGAGTTTTTCCATACCTTGCAAAATTGGGACCGTGCATATTGAGAGAGCCTTGTGTGATTTGGGGGCAAGCATTAGTCTTATGCCTCTCAAGATTTTCAAGAAATTGAAGGATTATGAGCTTTCAACAACAAGGGTTTCTCTACAACTTGCGGATAGGTCGGTAAGATACCCAATTGGTCTTGTGGAAGATATCCCACTCAAGGTGGGCAAACTTGAATTTCCTTGTGACTTCTATGTAATGGATATTCCCGAAGACTCAAACATTCCTATTATATTGGGGCGCCCTTGCCTTGCCACGGGGGGTGCCATGATTGATGTGAAAAATGGGAAGCTTTCTCTTCAAGTTGGTGAAGAAAAGGTGGAGTTCTCCTTGAACAAGGCTATGAAGGAGCCTTCCGAAGAAAAGTCTTGTTATATGATTGACATGGTAGAGGAATGGGTCGACATGAAGAAATTTGAAGAAGACAAGGGTTGCAAGGATTCCTTGAGGGAAAGGTAAAGGATTGCACGGAGCACCGGGAATATGCTTTGGCCATGGAAGCAACAATTGAAGAAGACCCGGATAAAGAATTTGAGAGCTTGAGAAGGGATGGTAAAAAAGAGGAGATATCCATGCCTCCTCAAGTGGAGTTGAAACCTCTTCCCTCTACTCTTAAACATGCTTTCCTTGGCCCTAATGACACTTACCCTATTATTATCAATAGTGCACTCAATGACACCGAACTTCAAAAATTACTTGATGTTGTGAGAAAATTTAAGGATGTCATTGGGTACTTAATTGATGATATCAAGGGGATTAGCCCTTCCTTTTGCACTCACCGCATTCACTTGGAGGATGAGGGTGCATCGTCCATTGAGCCTGAACGCCGCTTTAATCCCGCAATGAAAGAAGTGATAAGGAAGGAGGTGTTGAAGCTCTATGATGCAAGTATCATTTACCCTATCTCCGATAGTGCATGGATGAGCCCGGTGCATGTTGTGCCAAAGAAGGGCGGGGTCACGGTAGTTACCAATAACAAGAATGAGCTTATCCTAACAAGAATCACAACGGGATGGAGAATGTGTATAGACTATAGACGCCTTAACAAGGCGACTAGGAAAGACCATTTCCCCCTTCCTTTCCTTGACCAAATGTTGGAAAGACTTGCCCAACACTCTCATTTTTGCTACCTAGATGGGTTTTCTGGGTTTTTCCAAATCCCGATTCAACCCAATGATCAAGAAAAGACCACTTTCACGTGCCCGTTTGGCACCTTTGCTTATAGGCGCATGCCCTTTGGGCTATGCAATGCGCCGACCACATTTCAAAGATGTATGCTAGCTATATTTTCCGAATATGTTCAGGATATAATGGAGGTGTTTATGGACGATTTCTCCGTCGTAGGTGTAACACCCGCGAATTTTCCTTTTTGACATTTAAAATTTATTAAACCATTTGAATTACTTTACTAAATATTTTTGAATTATTCAGTTTAATTAATTTTATGTCAAACACGATTTTTTATAAAAGTAATATATAAAAGTTCATTTATATAAAAATACGTATTATTGAATTATATTTTAAGACATAATTTATATAAGAATATATATATATATATATATATATATATATATATATATATATATATATATATATATATATATATACGTATTTTTGGTCGGACAATAATAGTAACTGTAATAATATTAGTTTCCGTCTCAAGTTAAAATGAACTCGAGACATTTTTCCGTCTAGCTAAAGACCGTCACATTTCACTTTGTACCTACCTTAATCCGGACCAACCAAAAACCAACAACAAATCCGCCTACCTATACTCTACCTTTAAAATATATTATTATTATTATTATTATTATTATTATTATTATTATTATTATTATTATTATTATTATTATTATTATTATTATTATTATTATATATTATTAATATTACTAATTATTGTTGTTGTCGTCTTTCAAGCGTGACCCCCACCAACCACATACTACTCCTCACTCATTCTTCTTCATTTTTTTGAAAACAAGCAGCACAACACACAAATGGACCGTACACCATTGTTATGCGAGATTCAAACCTAGATTTCCCTTCCATTTCTCAACCAAACTCCATTATTTTTGTACCATTAGCTTCCCCTCCTCATTCTCCTTCTTTCTATATAAAAAAGAGCCAAGCTTTCGTATGTTTCATTTCGGTCGTCTTTCAAAGGATGCGGTTTCTGGACTAATCTCTTCCATTTTGGGTTTAGGGTCACCCTTGGACGGTTCCTTGGACGTTTAAGAGCTCATAAACAGGTAACGGTGATAGGTTACTCGACAAATGTCGAGATTTCCGTTTTATGTGTCGTTTTATAGTCTTTTGTTTGATAAAGTTTGACCCTTTATGTTTTTCTCATTTGTATGATTATTTTCGTCTCAAAATGATGATTTAATTAAGTCGTTTTTATGCGCCCTTCTTTTAGACTGGTTTGGAACGATGTTCTTGTGGTTTAGGGACTGTTTTAAAACGGATAGCAGACTGTATTTTGGGGACAGTGTTATACAGTTTTTACAGGTCAATTTTGGGCGTGAATTAAGGAAATTCAGGACTGTTGTTGGCTCGGTTTGTATACAACTGAAATGGCTGTTTTGGTGCGTCCTAAGTAGCGGTATTGGACGATATATACATTGTTTTTACGGGTTTTGGTGGTTGTTTTGAGGTGGTAACCGCGGCTAAATTGGGCAGGACTAGGAACTGTTGCGGGGGAGTACAGGGGGATGTGGCTGGGCGCGATTGTGGCCTGGCAGCGAGGCCTAGGCTAGCTGGATGCTACCTTAGTCGCGGCTTAGTTGTGAGTCGTGATTAGGGCTGTCCGAATGACACCCTTGGGTCAGTGTTGTCTATAGGATCTTGGGTCGTGGTTAAGGGTTGCTTTGGCACCTGTGAATCCTTTCTAAATTTAGTAATATGATAACATCATACTTTGGTTCTTGAAATATTAACATACAAAATGCTAAGAGAATATTCCAGGATAATAATCAAATATACATAATTGAATACAGTTACACCTAGATCAGCTAGATGGATGCAAATATATCCAAAGGCCACCTCTGATTCTCCATGAGCACCAGAAATACAGATAGTGAACGCTTGGGCACTGGATACAAACAGAAACTTATGACCCAACCAGTGCTCAAATTACTTCACCAACACATTATAGTGTTTAACACAGGACCAGCACATACACCCACATCTTGACTATTTTAGTTTGATTACTAAACCACAAATTTCACATTAATCTCTCCTTAATTATTGTTCAAGTTTGTTACTTTTGGGGTAATTGAAGATTATTGGGTTATTATTGAAGGATTGACAACCCTTCATCAATCAAAGTTTGGTTCATTCGAATGGTTTGATTTCCGTCTCGTATTTTATATAACGTAATTCGTTAATGTCGTTCTTTTACACATTTATTCAATTGGACTCATTTGACTCTATGTATTAGGCTCTTTTAGTTTGCTTGTTGGATTTGTTGTGTCGGACTATTTGGATTTCACATGCCTCTCATATCGGGCTTAACATATTAATTTGTTTAGGCCTACTATGTCACATTTATTGGGTATTACACCCCTTGTTTCCTTGTCTTTCTCTTCTTCCTCCTTGTTGATGGTTACTTGGTTATCTCATTGGTTGGACTCATTTGGCTTTAATTGTAGGGCTTGGTATGCTTCACTTGTTGGACTTCACATGACTTCATGTTTGGACTTTACATGTGTAATTTGTTGGATTTGCTATGTCTCTTTTGTTGGATATGTCACATGATTAGATTGTTGGGCCAAATAACCTATGCTTGTAGTGGGCTCATAAATGAGTCACTTGTGCGTGTTTCCACCTCGTTATGTAAATTTCACATGACGTAAATCATTCACTATCGCTTGCTATATTTTATTTAACTGGCATGTTAAATTATGAAGTGAAACATTTATCTACATAAGACAAGTATGAGATATTTATTGTTAAATAATTATTTGTGAAGGGTCATATCCTTGATAATGTCTTGTATTGTTCGGTGGTGTGAGTCGTGGTCCTATCGGACACTAGGGGTGAGCCATAGGCCCTCTAGTTGCGATATGATCGTCGGGACCGATGTTCCCATCCGTACTTATGGTGAGATGCAAGCCATAAGTATAAGTGTGACATTAATAATCCCGTCTCATGTACTTGTTTGTTGTACCTTTTTATTCTATTTAACCGGCATGTATAATTATGAAATGAAATGTTTATTCATAAATTACAAGCATGAAAAGGTTATTATAAATAATTACTTGTAAGAGTCGTATTCTTGTAGAAATGCCATATTACCATCGTATGTGCTTGACATGCATTTTTGCCCTGCTTGTGCTGTTCTGGCAAGCACGGGTTTGACCTACTTGTGCTGTTCTGGCAAGTACGGTTTTGGCCTACTTGTGCTGTTCTGGCAAGTATGGCTTTTGGGCCACTTGTGCTGTGCTGGAAAGTGAGTCTTATCTTAGTCTTTCCGCCACTTTCGTGCTGTTCTGGCGATTGGGGTACTCGGTCTCCATGAGTAGTCGAGTCTTGGGTGCGTGCTGTGCTGGCGCACGTCGAATCGGGATGTACACCCGAGAATCTGCAGATTTAGACTAGGACCGTATTATTATCGTAGTCCTACCCGGGGAAATTATAGTCTAAGAGTGATAAATGTCTTGCATTATTTGGATGGTTACTGTGGTCATATCTCCTTGAAATACGTGCTCGTGGCTAAGTGGCTGTGTCGGTTTCCTTGTTCTTCTTTTCCATTTATTTATTGTTGCTTATGCCTTACTTGTTTATTCCATCATTTCTTTTACTCTTGTTGGTTTAAACACGTATGATCCCATGTTTAGTTATGATTCGATCCACTCATGTCTTATCTAATATGATTGTTTGTTTATGTTCTTTGTTATGTTCGTTTCGACATATTGTGGCTGGGAGAACCTTGAGTTACTCCCCACTGACTGTGGCGTTCATGTTTACATGAATGACAGGTTGTGAAGATGCTTACGTGGGGAAGACGTGTGGGCTAGCGAGAACTAAACCCTTGGATCTTAGTTTCTAGTTTAGAAACCCCTTTATATGTTTATTCGTGGGATATCTTTTCCCCGCCTTCTAGACTTGGGTTGTAATAACCTAATTTTGTCTATTATTGTATTTGTTTCTTTTTATTTTGGCACCCGCGTGTTAATCTTTAACTAATAACCAAAAAGTTTTTAAAATATCACAAATTTCCGATTTAATTTATTAGTTATATTTTCCGCATTATCGCGGGGTGTCACAGTAGGCACCTCATTTGATGGATGTTTAGCTAATTTGAGTAAGGTCTTTAAAAGGTGTCAAGAAACCGGTCTAGTCTTGAATTGGGAGAAATGTCACTTTATGGTGACATTCGGGGTTGTTTTGGGTCATGTTGTGTCAAGTAAAGGCTTAGAAGTGGATCAAGCCAAGATTGAAGTGATTAAAACCCTAACCCCTCCCACGAATGTCAAGGGAGTAAGAAGTTTTCTTGGACATGCCGATTTCTACCGGAGATTTATCAAGGATTTTTCTTTGATTGCCCGACTCTTAACATTGTTACTTGGCAAGGATGTGCCCTTTGAGTTTACTAATGAATATTTGAATTCTTTTAATAGGTTGAAAGAAGCTCTCATCACCACTCCAATTATGCAACCTCCCACTTGGGGAGAACCTTTTGAGTTGATGTGCGATGCTAGTGATGTAGCGGTGGGAGAGGTGCTTGGACAATGAAAGAATGACAAACTTCATGCCATATATTATGCAAGCAAAACCTTGGATGAAGCTCAAGAAAACTACACCACCACCGAAAAGGAGCTTTTGGCGGTCATATATGCTATGAACAAGTTCCGTTCTTACTTGGTAGGCTCTAAGGTAATAGTGCACACCGATCATACGGCGTTGAGGCATTTGCTAATCAAGAAGGAATCAAAACCCCGCTTGATCCGGTGGATACTTTTGCTTCAAGAGTTTGATATTGAAATAAGAGACAAGAAGGGTGTGGAGAATGTAGTAGCCGACCATCTCTCTCGGCTATTCCATGAGAATGTGAAGGATGGGCTACCGATTGATGACTCCTTGCCGGATGATCAATTGTTCGTGCTTGCTCTAATGGATGTCTCTTGGTACGCGGATTATGTCAACTACTTGGTATCCGGGGTCATCCCACATGACTATGACTCCCATAAGAAGAAGAAATTCTTTCATAATCTTAAGCAATATTTTTGGGAGGAACCATGCCTTTACAAATGTTGTGCGGATGGGATAATTAGAAGGTGCATTCCAAGTGAAGAGGTAAAGCCAATAATCTCTCATTGCCATGACATGCCAAGTGGAGGGCATGGAAGTTCAAGAAAAACCGCCGCTAGGGTGCTCCAAAGTGGTTTCTATTGGCCTACCTTATTTCATAATGTGGCAAGCTATGTCAAGGGATGTGACAAATGCCAACGAAGTGGTAACATTTCAAGGAGGCATGAGATGCCCGACAACTACATTCTTGAAGTAGAGCTATTTGATGTATGGGGGGTTGACTATCAAGGTCATTTTCCCTCATCCCATGGGAATGAGTACATCCTTGTTGAGGTGGATTATGTGAGCAAATGGGTTGAAGCTATTCCAACAAAAAGTTGTGACGCAAAATCGGTGACAAAACTCATGGAAACAATCATATTTCCAAGATTTGGGGTTCCAAGAATTGTGATTAGTAATCGTGGAACGCATTTTCGGGAAAGGACTCTAGATGCTCTTCTAAGGAAACATGGGGTGCAACATAGGCGTAGTCTTGCCTACCACCCACAAGCTAACGGACAAGCCGAGATCTCAAATCGAGAGATTAAAATGATTCTTGAGAAGACCGTGAGCCGGTCAAGAAAGGATTGGTCAATTAAGCTCAACGATGAATTATGTGCTTACCGGACCGCTTTCAAAACACCGATAGGAACTTCACCGTTCCGGTTGGTGTATGGAAAGCCTTGCCACTTACCGGTAGAATTGGAGCACAAAGCTCATTGGGCAATCCGACTTCTCAACTTTGACTTGAAGAGTGCGGGGAAAAGGCGACTACTTGACCTCAATGAATTAGAGGAGTTTAGGCTAGAGGCTTATGAGAGCTCTCGGTTGTATAAGGAAAAGACCAAGCGATTCCATGACAAGGCTATTATAAGGAGGGAATTCAAGGTGGGAGACTTGGTTCTCCTCTTTAACTCAAGGTTCAAGCTACTTTCGGGGAAACTAAAGTCAAAGTGGTCGGCGCCTTTCACCGTGGTCCGAGTTTTTCCCTATGGGTCAGTTGAAGTATCCGATGGAGACCAAGCTTTCAAAGTAAATGGACAACGGCTAAAGCACTACATTGCCGGAGCACCCATCTTGAAGAATATAAGTGTTGGAATTTGTGTCCTCCGACAATAATGCGATCACAACTGTCAATCATGATGATCACATGTTTAAGTCTCATTTTAAGAATACATGTGGGAAGTAATATTTTATAGTCAACTGGTCCACACATATCGGTAATGATTGGCTGACTAGAGTTTGACATTACTGTCGTGCGACGGTGGTGATCAGTTGATCCCCTTAGGTCATACCTAAAGGGTAACACTCTTAATTGATTATTTAATTGATCGTATGTCGATACGGGTTAATTAAATTACTTAAAATTGACGGACGATTTTGGAAGTAATATTTACGTCTCTCATTGTAATTTGATTAAATAAGATACGGTCTAAGTGATCGAATTGTTTTATTGCTTAGATGAAATTATTGTTTACGGAAACAATTGAAACGGAATGAATAAATTATTAGAAATACAGAATGTTGTAGTTTATAATTCGGAAACACTTTTTGGTACAAGTAATTATGAATTACTATGTTAATTTTTATAAGTGACATATTTTATTAATATGTTGATTTTTAATTGTTAAAAATACATTTTATATATAAGATGTCATGTAATGTGTTACATATGACAAATTGACAAAATAATGTGTAAAATGGACTTTCCATTTTACACAAAATTTACCCAAAAAAAAGGGGTGGATTAGGGTTTAAAGTGTGCTTTATATTTTATTTAAAAGTGTAATCATCACACTAATACCTACTCTTACATACCTACATTTTATGGGTAGAAGAAAGTGTCATGCATTGGCCTTGTTTCCCACCCCCTACCCGGTTTTGTCATAGAGAAAAGACCAAGGGTTTTTTTTTCCTCTATTTTTTCCTAATATACACTATAATCACAAGTGTGTAACATTCATTCTTTTTCAACATCTAAAACTTATAGAAATTTTAGAGAGAAAAATTACTCTTTCTTCCCTCCTCTCTTGACCGAAAAAGCAAGAGACCAAAATAATATTTTGGGTCAATTTTTATTAAGATTAATATTGTTCTAGTATTAATAATATTAGTCTTTTAAGAGGTTATCTTGGGTATACATCTTTGGGAGGGATTCTAAGCTTGAATCTTTGTTCTTCCATATAAGGAAAGCTCAAGACCAAGTAAGAAGGAGATCTTACTTGTGCCCTTTAATCCGAAAATCTATAGTAAGAATAACGATTTCTTCTCTATTTCTATTTATGTTTGCATGCATAAGATCTAGATTTAATTTTATGACTAAATTAAATGTCACATATATGAATATGTTAAATAATGAGACTAATAATTTCTAACAAGTGGTATCAGAGCCTTAGGTTGTTTGCATGCAAATCGGTTATTGTTTTTCCGAGTTATACGATTAACAAACAAAACTTATAAATTTGTGTTTATTATGAAATATCACGAAATTTATTTGCATGTTAAAGTTTCTGGTCCTAAAATGTATTTAGGATTTTTTGGTTTATTTATGGATTTTATTGTTCATTTTAGTTTGCATGCAAATCGGTTATTGTTTTTCCGAGTTATACGATTAACAAACAAAACTTATAAATTTGTGTTTATTTATGAAATATCACGAAATTTATTTGCATGTTAAAGTTTCTTGTCCTAAAATGTATTTAGGATATTTTGGTTTATTTATGGATTTTATTGTTCATTTTATATAATAATGACATTAAAATGTGATTTTTATGATAAAAATGTCATTTTTGGACTAAAAATAGTTAAACTTCGTTTTTTCCAGTGATTTTTGGATATGTTTTCAAATATATTATCTAATTATTGCCTGTAAATTTTCATAATAAAATGAGTTGTTATGCTCGAAATATGGATTTTTTAAGTTAAAATCGTATTTAAATGGGAAAATAGGTTAATATGAGTTATATTTCGAATCTGGTCATGGAAATTTAGTATGTTGTCACATGCAATTTTACAACATGTGTGTAAAATATTTGGCTATAATGAAGTCTTTATGCATGATTTATGAATTTTTGATGAAAAATCACATAAATAGTGACTTTAATTAGTAAAAATACTAAAACATACTTCATGACTAAGGAAAAATGTCACATGTTGCATTTTATCATATATTTCAGATCTAAAAGTGAAAAGTTAATAAAAATAAATTTTCTCATATTTTTATGGAAATAATTGATAAATACGATAAACCGCAACATTGTTTTTCTCGATAAATTCTCGAAATTTTAACCTAAGTTTCTGAACATTATGTGTGTCATGGTATTTTTTCAGAATTTTCATGAGTTTAAATTTCAAATTTTGAATTTATTTGAAATTTTTATGATTTAATTTGAAGTTTATGGCATAATTTTGTATTTTTGAGTCCATTTATGAACAATATTAAGAAATATAAGTTACTTATTGTCAATATGTTAGTGGAGACTAATTTTGAGTCCTAAGTTGGTTAGGGTAATTAACTTGTACATAAATATGAATTTATGTAATTATTGTGATTTTTAAAATGTTAAATCACGCAAATCAGTAAAAATCGATTAATATACGATATTGGCTCCTTAAAGGCGATTTAGCATAAAATTGGGCATGTTCATACATATTATAATGCTGCATTTTATTTATGATTGTCATATTTTAATTTTATGTAATTTTTGAATTATGTAATTTTACATAGTATGGCCTTAGTTTTAATTGATATTACCCGAAATGTATGGGAATATCGATTCGGTTGTAATTTATTGTGATCTCGTATCACCGTTTAGTAATTTAATAGATTTATTTTTATTTTTATTTTTAATTACAAATGTATAATAGGAAATTATGTAATTTATTTATTCCGGAGTTCCTTGAAGACGGTGCCACTCGAGAAGGCGATCCATCAAAGAATGTTGCCTTGAAATGCGTGCCAAGACCGAAGTTCAAGAGACCAAAGGAGTTGGTTTCCGAATTTGTAATAGTTTATTAGATTTACTATTTTAGGAAGGCCATACTAGGATTTTATTTATGCTTTGCATTTCATTTATATGTTGCATGCATCGCTAAATCACCATAACTAAAACATGCATTATCATTTTATCGAGTTTATCGACCGTGTCAATTACAATTATCGTAGTTCACCGCTTTAGTTCACTTAAAACGTGATAGATAATAAATTGACATGACCTCTCGTTAAAATAAACAATTGAGACTTAGCCTTACCAAAAAGTAGAAACCATGAAAACCTATTTCATGAGGGAGTGCACTCGGCCTTACCGGGGTACAAACCTTGTTACGTAGGGGAAGCGGGTGATAAATGTCTATCCACCGAATTTATGTTAATAAAAGGGTATTTCGGCACACCGTGCCCTGAGTTAATATGAATTTGGATCATGGACACATTTATTCGAAATTTGGGTTGAACTCAACGAAAGTATTCACGACGATTTCCGGATGTGTTTCGGGCTAGAGATAAATATTAATGTAATTTTATCGACCAAGAGTTCTAAAAGTAGAATCGATTAAAAAGTTAATCCACCAAGTTATGTTAATAAAGGGTATTTCGGCACACCGTGCCCCAAGTTTATATGAATTTGGGTCTTGGAATTATTTATCAAGTTGGGTAGAGGTGTAATACTACGGTTTTATGAGTCTCTGGGTAGTCTATCGAGTAGGCCTTACTCTGTCGAGTAAGGGTGAGTTGCGTTTTTAAAATAGTTTCTGACCCGTTGGGTACTCGATCGAGTAACGTTGATACTCGATCGAGTAAGGGGGCACTCGATCGAGTACCTCAGCTACTCGATCGAGTAGCAGGTTTACGAGGGATGATTTTTCGGGTTTTGTTAATAATGCGATTAAGTATATAATTACTTCCGTCACTTTTCTTTAAACACTTTTACAACCTAATTACTTTCAAAAGAAAAATCAAACTACGTTCTTCGCATCAATCGCATTGTTGGCAAATCCCGGAGCTTGGAAGGTCGGATTTTACCTTTCTTTATACCGTTGTTATCCTTGTGTCGAGGGTAAGATTTACGTACCGTTTTTATAGTATTTCGTCAAAGTTGGTTAAACCCTAATTTTTGGGATTGGGGGTTTTCTATGTTTATGTTGATGTGGTAGTGATTGTATGATTATGTGTATAGGAGAAGGGTTCGTAGAGAAAAGGTTTTGAGACAGCTGCTAGATCGTCTGATGATTGTGTTGCTTTCCAGGTAGGGTTTCCCTACTCAGTATTAGTCCCATAATGTGTTGGTGATGATATGTGATTGTTGATTATTGTTATACGAGTATTGTGACGGTTGTTGGTTTGATTGCTGTTTAATGGTTATGATTGTTTGTCTCTGGTTCTCGAGATGCGTTCTCGGCTGAGTGGAGTCACTTGCGGGAGTGGCTTCACGCCCTAGTTTTGCCCTCCGTGGAATCCGCCACGGGAGGGGATGTGCACATTAATGGGACAGGGTTATCGCTCGGTATGATGAGCGGGGCTTAGGTGGGAACGGCTGCGGTCCCCCATCGCGAGCGGCCGGTCCAATGGACGATCGGTGACGGAGATTGATTGGAGTGGGTGTGATTGTGTGTGTGACCGTTTGAGCCGCTTGTTTACTTGTGTTGTTGGTTATATAAATTGTGTGATTAGTACTCGACCCGTTTAATGTTTTAAAAACTATGGTGATCCATTCGGGGTGGTGAGCGATTATTGAGCAGGTATGATATGACGCGTATGGGATAGCTGGGATGAGTCATCACGTGGCAGTTAGAAGTCTTCCGCTGTGTCAGACGATGTTTTCTAGCTTTGATAGTTTTAACAGTAGACCGTCTGAGAGTCTTGTATTTCTTGTTATCAGTTTTGGAGTTGGTATGTAATCACTTTAAACATTATTTACTTTTAAGTATGTTTCGTTATTGTCTTATGATTATCATTGCCTCAGAAAACCAAGATGGTAGCACTTCCATGCCTTAAGTGGTCCTGGTAAGGCACTTGGAGTATGGGGGTGTTACAAAATGGTATCAGAGCGACGATCCTGAAACCTCTAACCAATGAATCCAATGAATATAGGGAGTCAAATAAAATGAACCCGGGGTAGAAGTTGTAGGAGCTAATGCAAAGACTTGGGAGATGTCCTAAAGTCGCGAACTCGCCCTACAATTTTGAACCGGTCACCATGGGATATGAGTCGGGATCGCTATATGTTTATCTTGTGAATTGTGTACCTATATGATGATGTGTGGCATGAATCAGTGGATGTATGTTTGTGGTGGAATGAGGAATGTGGTAAATGATAAAGTGTTGTGCATAGGCATGTTGCATGATATTTGGTTTACAGTGACGTATGGAATTGTTGGAAAAGTACATGAGAAAATAAATGATGTGGTGGAAAAAGGGAAGTAGATAATATGATAATATGTGATGGGTAATGATGTTGCAGGATGAATGGTTTATAATGTGTATATACTAGTAACTTGTGATTAGGGGATTTGATATGATTTTACATAATTCTGTTTGCGTAAAGTTAGATAATAAGTTCATATAATTGTCTACTGTGGTATCATATGCACTTGTAAATGAAGAATGTGGTTGGAATAGATGAACTGATTGGAAAAGATGGAGTGTCAATTGCATGAGAACATGGATTTTGTGAATATGAATATGTTTAGATAACGAAGTGGAGTTATAATATTGTTGTGTTAGTAACATGAAAATAGGATTTGTAATTGTATGAGTATGTTTTGTTTTACGAAAAGTCATAAAATTAAAGCATGCGGTTAGTACATTATTAATGAGTTAAATAATATATGTGCATGATGGATATTGTTGCGTGACTTTTGAAGGTAGTAACATGTGATTAGCAATACTGGTTTTATGAGTACTGAGTTGGTTTCGCTTACCTTGTTGTCGTTTAAGTTGTTTGGAAGTAAAATCAAATAGTTGTGTTTTTCGATTATAAATAGGTCGTCTTTAAACTTTTATAACTTGAGATGTATAAATGATTTTAATGTGATTCCAATTGGAGGTGATAGCTTGTTGTTTTACGATTCTAACGATAGGTCACACGCCCAAAACGACCAAGAAATGAGTGAGTTATGACCGTTTTACGAAAACCAGACAGTGATGAGAAATGCGTAGGGTACTCGATCGAGTGGCCCTTACTCGATCGAGTGCATCTTGGTACTCGATCGAGTACCCCTTACTCGATCGAGTAACCCTGGTAAAATTTGTTTTACGTACTTCTGACCTTCACCTACTCGATCGAGTAGGCCTGTACTCGATCTAGTGACCCCTATTTTGGGTCATGTGCTTATCTTTAGATTTTGTTGCATATCATGTTTAATTCAAAAGTGTTATTTTGCTTCTTTATGCATTGTTTTACTTGTATGTTAGTCTTGATGCGTAAGTTACCCAATATTGTGATGTAAGGAGTGGCACCTGTGGTGAGTATGAGTTCGGTGGGAGGACATGAGTTATATGTGGTTGTGATAGATAGTGGAAAAAGAAAAGGAAGATCGTTATGGCTTAATTGAGACATAGAGCATGTTCTCTAAGATGAGATGAGTGATATGATTGTGTGTCGAGTAACGTAAAAGCAAGTGAATATGGACAAGGGATGATGTGAGTCTAAGGAACGTGAGAATGAAAGGATTGAGAGTAAGGATGTGGATAATGACAACTTGAGATGTGTAAAGAATTATGGAGGAAGATGGTTAGGAGTCGTGTGGGTTAAGAGTATGCATAGTGAAAGTTCGTTTAAAGGGGTTGAGAAGAGTAATATATAGTGAACTTTGTGGAGACATGTCGCGAGGTGGATTTGTAGACAGTGAGTGAGTTTGGGAGATTTGGTTTATTAAGAGATGAAACTACTGTGTGATTTCCTTGGGTAATTAACGGTATGAAATGAATTCTGATTTCTAGAGAGGTAAAAAGGGGATGCAATTGTTTGTACAGTGAACGTTGATTTTATGGATAGATTAGTGGCAAGTGTGAGTGATAGCATAATAAGAGAAGATCCGTGGTAAGAAAGAGTGAGATGATGTCGGTATAAAATAATGGAATTTGAGTTTTGGAGCAACGAAAGGGTAACTGGATTACTAAAGAGTTAGCTAGAAGGAATAAGGAGTTGAACTATTAATCGGTATTGTTGAGTGTAAAGAGAAAAGAAGGATAAAAGTAAGCTGAGAAAAATGTTGACCAGAGTTATGTGATATAGAAGTAAGGAATCGTCGAGATTTATGATATTATCATGAAGATATTAGTTAAGGGTTATATAGGAGTTTCAGGACAACATGATTAATCATGAGTTTCGAGGAATTAAAGGAGTATGAAGTTGGTGGGGTATTTGCACGATACGAGATTTTGGTGGAGAGTCAAATGATGATACAATTAAGGATAGTATTGGGAAGAATGTTGAGGTAATTTTGTTGATGGATTCGATGTTCGTTGTTTGGGATGTTAACCAAAGATAGAAGGAAATCGCGATATTTAGAGATGAGTGTAAGAGGTTTGATGTCCGGACAGCGGTAGTGTTACGGTTTGTGACTAGTGGTTAAGGCTGGTGGTATATTAGAAAGGTAGCAATTCTAATGAGGTTGATTTTGTAGAGACCAGATTGATATGTATGGTTGTGAGAAAGTATAAGATGTGGTTATATGAGGCGGTTGTTAGTAGTTGAGTATTAATGGTATGGTTACAATTGGCAGGAGGTGATGGATATGCGAATGGGAGAATATGTTATGAGGGGTATACGAGTTAAGCTCGGGTGAGGGGTAACTTTTATCAGGTGGTAACTTACGTGATCAGGATTGACTGGTTGTATGTGATTACGGGTCTGTGATATATATATAAATGTTTGTGTGAGGTTTTGACCTCACAAGACGTGATATGGTGTGGTTATCATAAAGTTGTTATTTGAATGTTCTGTAATGCATGTTGGGTACGCTAATCTAATTGAATGATGATTAAAAAGGTAATAATTTGAGTGATCTGGCATGACTGGTTATACTTGTATGTATTCATGATACATGTCAATCTATGATATGGTAAGGGGATGATATTCATGAGGTTATTATCTGTTTAATTCATAAAATATGTTGCGTTGTGATTTAGTAAAGTGGATTTGAGTAAGTTTTTCTTGTCTGAGAAGTTATTCTGAGTCAGTGTTTATGGGAATTGTATGCAGTTGTGATGTCTATCGATGTGGTTGTTGTGCCTCGGGTGGTGATCCGGGCACGGTACATAGTGTTGTGATGCGGGTATTTTCGCACTGCGGTGTGGCTGTTGGTAGCGGTGTTGCGATGCCGTCACCGGTTGTGGTGGAGTAGGCGGGATGATTATGATACGAGTTTTTAAAAGTACATACCAGTCATACATAGATTGTTGTTTTGTTTGATGTTGCTTCCTGTGAGTTTCAGTTTGTACAGATAGACAATTATTTTGTTATTGATGTTTCTTACCAGTTAAGTTTGGGAATCAGGGTAGAGTATGATATTAAATAGAGTTGTATATGTTTTCTTTGTTGTCATGGTATAGTGATATTCTGTTGATGAGACACGGTTGTGAGAGGTTGTTACAGTAATTTTGATCTTGTTCTAGATAAGGCTTTAGTGGACGTGGTAATGGCAAGTGATTCGTAAAACATGTGTGGTAATGACCTGAAAGATGCAGGTGGTTCATAATCCTTTGTTGAGACAGTGAGTGTAGGGTGTTGGGGGAATTAGTGTCATGTTAAGTTGTGTATGAGTTTTGCGGTAATGAAAGAAAGAACTTGAGGATCTAGTGTGAGTATACGTAACGAGTGTGGATCGTGAGTTATGCTTTTGGGAGATAGGTGCTTTACATAGAGAGGTATGTTGTTTTGCAGTAATAATGGAGAGTTAGTATGGTGATTTTGCTACGAGTTTTATGGTATAGGTTAGGTGGTGTGCCGAATGAGTTGAGGTATGAGAAATGTTTAAGTAAGAGAGCCTTGGATATATGCATGGCGAGTGTTTAGATTATAGGTGGTTATATTTGACATGCGATGGTGATGAGGATAATGAGACGATATAACTAGGATTTAGTATTAGTGAGTTACGAGGACATAACATTTATCTTAAGAGGAGTAGGATGCGATAAAAGAGATTTTGATGGTTGTGCATATGGTGGTATATTCGCAGTAGAGTGTTGGTGTAGCATAAAGAAGGAAGTTGAATATTTTGTGGTTGATGTTGTTAAAAGGCCAGGGTCGAGCTTGTAGTAGTGTGATGTTTAGGAGTGTGAGAATATTTCACTAGTGTTGACAGTTGGATGATGAGGTTATGAGTGTGAGTAAACTTCGAGGACGAAGTTCCTTTTAAGGGTGGTAGAATGTAACATTCCGTTTGATGTCTATGAATGTCTTGATATTGGATTTGATAGTGGATGATATTATGGAGCTAGCAGCGTTAGAGGATGGTAGTTGGATATGTATGGAATTGGTGTCGTGAGAGATATATATGTGGTAGATACGATATCGTGAGTCATGTTGTGGAAGTAAACATAGTTGGTGGAGTGGGTGTTAAGAGTTCATGTTTTATGTTTGGTCGAGTTCTTGAGTTCTTAGCTATGTTGTTGTGTCTTGGTCGAGTTAGTATGGTTGTTTTTATGTATGGGTTGAACTTCGAGGACGAAGTTCTTTTTAAGGAGGGAAGACTGTAATACTACGGTTTTATGAGTCTCTGGGTACTCTATCGAGTAGGCCTTACTCTGTCGAGTAAGGGTAAGTTGCGTTTTTAAAATAGTTTCTGACCTGTTGGATACTCGATCGAGTAACGTTGATACTCGATCGAGTAAGGGGGCACTCGATTGAGTACCTCAGCTACTCGATCGAGTAGCCGATTTACGGGGGATGATTTCTCGGGTTTTGTTAATAATGCGATTAAGTATATAATTACTTCCGTCACTTTTCTTTAAACACTTTTACAACCTAATTACTTTCAAAAGAGAAATCAAACTACGTTCTTCGCATCAATCGCATTGTTGGCAAATCCCGGAGCTTGGAAGGTCGGATTTTACCTTTCTTTATACCGTTGTGATCCTTGCGTCGAGGGTAAGATCTACGTACCGTTTTTATAGTATTTCGTCAAAGTTGGTTAAACCCTAATTTTTGGGATTGCGGGTTTTCTATGTTTATGTTGATGTGGTAGTGATTGTATGATTATGTGTATTGGAGAAGGGTTCGTAGAGAAAAGGTTTTGAGACAGCTGCTAGATCGTCTGATGATTGTGTTGCTTTCCAGGTAGGGTTTCCCTACTCAGTATTAGTCCCATAATGTGTTGGTGATGATTTGTGATTGTTGATTATTGTTATACGGGTATTGTGACGGTTGTTGGTTTGATTGCTGTTTAATGGTTATGATTGTTTGTCTCTGGTTCTCGAGATGCGTTCTCGGCTGAGTGGAGTCACTTTCGGGAGTGGCTTCATGCCCTAGTTTCGCCCTCCGCGGAACCCGCCACGGGAGGGTATGTGCACATTAATGGGACAGGGTTATCGCTCGGTATGATGAGCGGGGCTTAGGTGGGAACGGCTGCGGTCCCCCATCGCGCAGTGGTCCAAAGGACGATCGATGTGGAGATTGATTGGAGTGGGTGTGATTGTGTGTGTGACCGTTTGAGTCTTGTTTTTCTTGTGTTTTTGGTTATATAAATTGTGTGATTAGTATCGACCCGTTTAATGTTTTAAAAACTCGTGGTGATCCATTCGGGGTGGTGAGCGATTATTGAGCGGTATGATATGACGCGTATGGGATAGCCGGGATGAGTCATCACGTGGCGCTTAGAAATCTTCCATTTGTGTCGAGACGATGTTTTATAGCTTTGATAGTTTTAGCAGTAGACCGTCTGAGAGTCTTGTATTTCTTGTTATCAGTTTTGGAGTTGGTATGTAATCACTTTAAACATTATTTACTTTTAAGTATGTTTCGTTATTGTCTTATGATTATCATTGCCTCGGAAAACCGAGATGGTAGCACTTCCATGCCTTAAGTGGTCCTGGTAAGGCACTTGGAGTATGGGGGTGTTACAAGAGGTCACTAGATAAATGCAATAAAACTTGTTTAAATTAAATTTACAAGTATTATTATTATTGTGAAAACGACAAATGTTTTATTCCTTCTATTTTCGTTTTGTAGACCACTTTTATTTCTCATAACAAATGGCCGCACCAAACACCAACGCCGCACCTCTCACTAATGCTTCATGGCTCCGATCCTTTATGGATCATTGTAAACTTGAAAAGAATGGGTCAAATTTCAACGATTGGGATGCCAAACTCAAATTAGCCGCCCAAGGTGACGATAAGCTTCGTTACCTCACCGAGGCCTCTCCACCCGAACCTAATGCTAGGTCGAGTGCCGCCACTAGGGAAGCATATGAGGCTTACCACAAAGAGTCCGCCGCAATGAAAAATGTGTTGATTTTTGCTATGGAGGCGGATCTCCAAAGGAGAGCCTTTAAAATGGGCACCGCTAATGAAATCTATTCCAAACTTGTGACAATGTTTTCACAAACACCGAGGATCGTCCAATATGAGGCGGCCTCGGCATTCTTTGATCTCGATTTCAAGGAGGGCCAAAAGGTTAGCCCTCACGTGCTCAAATTGTTGGAGCTAGTCGAGACTTTTGAGATTCAAAAAGTTGAAATCCCCAAAGAGCTCATTGTAGATAGGATTCTACACTCCTTATCCAAAGTCAAAGCGTATGTTCAATTCCGGGTGAATTTTAACATGCAAGACAAGGACGTGTCTCTTGAAGAGTTGCACAAGTTACTTGTGCAAGCCAAAAGAGACATGGAGTTAAATGTTAACCCACCTAAGGATGTGCTTAACATAAGCACCAAGAGCAAAGGGAAGTTCAAAAATGATGGGAAAAAGGGTAAGAGGCAAGCTCCCATGTTCACCAAGGCTAAGACTTTTGAAGCTAGCACTTCCAAGACCAAGAAGGGTCCTCTTGATAAATGCCATTATTGTAATGGTGTTGGACATTGGAAAAGGAATTGTTCCAAGTATCTTGGTGACATTAAAGCTGGAAAGATCACTCCAGTAGGTAAATGACTATTCTTTCTTTTATGTTTCTAATTCAACTATGGTATTTTGATACAAAGTTATGATAATGTATCCCCTTTTATTGTAAATAGGGCCTCCTCCAAGCAAAGACAAGGGAAAGGAAAAGCAAGCTTGAGAAATCATCAAGGAGTTAGGAGTAGCTACCAATGAAGTTTGGCTTTTTATTATTGTCTTATTTTAAGTTGTGTTTCGGATTTTTAGAACTATTTTGATTTCCGTGTTCGACATGGAAATGGTTGATCCTTTCTAAAACAATGGTTGTATTTTGGATTATGGTGGCTTGGTTTGCAATCCAAGTCACCCCTTTTATCGTATTTCTTTGTTCTAAAAAATTCGTCTTTATATGCATGCACATAAAAACATATGATCATCTACTTAAAGTGATCCAATAGACAATTATAATGATGGGATTCATTATATGTCCACAAGCTTAAGGCTTGTGTATGATCAATTATAAAGTGATGTTGAGTTGATGAACTCTCCTAAAGGAATGTCAATTACCAAGTACACTCATCAAATCTAAAACTATTAGTCAATCTATGAGATAGTCCTCCTTATACTTCAAAATCATTATTTGTGTCTCATAAGCTATCTTTGAATATCTAGTGTATTTACTCTAAAGATAGAGTGGGAGAAAAATGAAGACACAAAGAAGACAAAGATAATTTGTATACTTGAGTAAATGAGATCTACGAAAGAAAGAATGATTTGTATACCTAAATAGATAGTATACACGAATAGATGAGATCTACATAACATGGTCTCAAATAGATGAGATCTACATGACAAAAGAGACCAAGTGAAGTAATCAAAAGAATATGTTCTCAAGATAACTACACGAGGAGACCAAAAGAAAGTTTTGAAAGAAAATGACTAAAGAAAAGTCTTAACAAGAGATTTGGCTAGTTTATGAACAACATTTGACCAAGAGTTTCAATATTGATATTTACTTAAGAGCCTAAATGAAACAAAGTTGCATCCTTGAAAATAAATGAGATTTATGACTAAAAGTTGCAAAAGAAGATATGCCGATATCTACAAAAGCTAAGTTAATTGTTAACCACGCTAGTGTCATTACTTAACCTCATTATGAAAATGAAATGGTTAAACCTTCTTCCGGAAAAGGGTATTTTGAGAAGGACGTGTATTAAATGAAATTCACATTTAAATAATGACATTGCTATGCATCATTATAAAATGAATGAGTTAGAGATTAAAATCTCTTTCCATAAGTTTAAGACTGAAACCTTTTCAAAATAGGTATTTTGAAAGGATATGCTGGGAACATATATGGTTTTAATCTTAATAACTTGGCAAAGCAATATGTATTTCAATTCTTGAAATGTTTCGATTGAGTAGTCAATTGCGAAACATGTGGAATTGAGTGGGAGTTTGAAATTATCATGTGAAGACATGGAATTTAGTGCGAGCAATCATCTTGTAAATATTACTAATGTTTCCGCCATTAGAATAATCATGCACATGTCCAATAATGAATCATATGCTAATTAAGAGCATGATGAGTCATTGGCAAGCCATAGAAGAATCATCATGAATTCTCGAGGAGAACTAATGAGCTATTCTAGTGTTTGACAGAACACTCTGTTATGTGACAAGAAGTTGCACATATTGAAGTTCGAACACACGTAAGGATTTATGAAAATCCTAAGCTATTCAAGCTAAAAGGAGAAGTAAGAAGTTTGAAAAGATACTTGTTATAGTAAGAAGTTACTCAAAACTAGTATTTTCTAATATGCTAGGACTTATGAGAAGTGCTAGGCTAATCATCTTGACAATTGTCGCAAGACCCTACAAAACGTATATCTAGTGCATTGCGAGTTGGTAGAACACTTGACCAGTGCAAGTTATATCATCCACCATAATTCGTTGGTTATGTGATAAACAACAAGAACGTTCTTTCAAGATAAAGAACCTAAACCTAGGTTGGGAACCTAGATGTGCACTTTGTAAGGTTCATGCTATGAGAGATAACATGAATATAAAGGAAAATGCAATACAAGAAGTATGAACACATGGACACATGATAGGTTAAACTTCTATTGCAATCGATTAGTGTTTACACACTTACGATATACATCACAAGGTTGTAATATGGTATTGACTACCCGAATGTGATGTCGACATTCGTCGTTTGAGTTATTATTAACTCACCTTATACTTTGTTACATCCAAACGGGTTGTAGTGACAATTGAACCCCGTTAAAGTGAACACGGATTAACATAGTATTCGCCCATAGTCACTTACATGAGGTGACGTCTCGAAGTGACTAGAGTGTGATGCGATTGATGGCAAGTTCAAGTGCCATGGAGTCATGTGAGATGACTAGTCGATCACATAGGCAGACTGTTAAGAACACTTTGTCGGGCCTTATGACGGCTTATAGAGTTCTGGCAAATTTATATAGCCTGGTCGTGGCGAGAGCTACTATAGTATTCTAATGAGTCGATTCTTTTGACTAAAGACTGTTCGCCTAAGGTGGCACAGTTTCAGATTAAATTTGATTTATGTTACTACGACCTTCGTAAATGAGGTCAAATGGGCATATTTTGGGTTATGATGGCTGTGGCTAGTCGAAGGGAATAAGTGCGATAGGAATTGTCCACCCCTTGTCAGGGTTATAACAATATCTCAGGGCCACTCGAGAAGTAATGAACTGGAAATGCGTGGCCACGCTCGGAAGGTATCCATGGTGGATAATTACGGTCAATCAGTTATTCTTCAGATCGAGGAAAACACTCTCGATATGATCACTTGCAAGTACGACCTGAAAGACACTTTGCATTGAGTGGGAGATAGTAATAGGACAAGAGAATTGGTGACGCACACTTGTCGAGGACAAGTGGGAGAATGTTGGAATATGTGTCCTCCGACAATAATGCGATCACAACTGTCGATCATGATGATCACATGTTTAAGTCTCATTTTAAGAATACATGTGGGAAGTAATATTTTACAGTCAACTGGTCCACACATATCGATAATGATTGGCTGACTAGAGTTTGACATTACTGTCGTGCGACGGTGGTGATCAGTTGATCCCCTTAGGTCATACCTAAAGGGTAACACTCTTAATTGATTATTTAATTGATCGTATGTCGATACGGGTTAATTAAATTACTTAAAATTGACGGACGATTTTGGAAGTAATATTTACGTGTCTCATTGTAATTTGATTAAATAAGATACGGTCTAAGTGATCGAATTGTTTTATTGCTTAGATGAAATTATTGTTTACGGAAACAATTGAAACGGAATGAATAAATTATTATAAATACAGAATGTTGTAGTTTATAATTCGGAAACACTTTTTGGTACAAGTAATTATGAATTACTATGTTAATTTTTATAAGTGACATATTTTATTAATATGTTGATTTTTAATTGTTAAAAATACATTTTATATATAAGATGTCATGTAATGTGTTACATATGACAAATTGACAAAATAATGTGTAAAATGGACTTTCCATTTTACACAAAATGTACCGAAAAAAACGGGTGGATTAGGATTTAAAGTGTGCTTTATATTTTATTTAAAAATGTAATCATCACACTAATACCTACTCTTACATACCTACATTTTATGGGTAGAAGAAAGTGCCATGCATTGGCCTTGTTTCCCACCCCCTACCCGGTTTTGTCATAGAGAAAAGACCAAAGGTTTTTTTTTTCCTCTATTTTTTCCTAATATACACTATAATCACAAGTGTGTAACTTTCATTCTTTTTCAACATCTAAAACTTATAGAAATTTTAGAGAGAAAAATTACTCCTTCTTCCCTCCTCTCTTGACCGAAAAAGCAAGAGACCAAAATAATATTTTGGGTCAATTTTTATTAAGATTAATATTGTTCTAGTATTAATAATATAAGTCTTTTAAGAGGTTATCTTGGGTATACATCTTTGGGAGGGATTCTAAGCTTGAATCTTTGTTCTTCCATATAAGGAAAGCTCAAGAACAAGTAAGAAGGAGATCTTACTTGTGCCCTTTAATCCGAAAATCTATAGTAAGAATAACGATTTCTTCTCTATTTCTATTTTTGTTTGCATGCATAAGATCTAGATTTAATTTTATGACTAAATTAAATGTTACATATATGAATATGTTAAATAATGAGATTAATAATTTCCAACAATAAGCTTCATCGATACTTATCTTCTCCATCCTTGATTGTAATTCATGACTTGGTCGAGCCTACGATATAAAACAAGAGCGCTACATGGGAGGCAACCCATGCAATTTGTAAATAGCATGCATTTAGGTAGTCTATGAGAATTTTTGGACCGATAATACTTGGCATTTTGATTGATGACGGTTGTCATCTTGAAGGAATTGGGATTTTAGATGAAGCACAAGTGTATGACCATCAATTGGCTTTTCCCGACGTGATGAGTCGGCTTTGAAAGACGAAAACACGCAAACCAAGGCCAATTGATGATGGGATGTGAATCAAGGGGTATATTGAAGAAAACGAGTAGAAGCGTATTCCCAGCCGGGTGACCGGCAGCCGGTCTTCTGGTCAGCTGGGAAGTTCCTGGAAAATTTTGTGGAGATGTGACAAATTGAAGAGAGGTGAGCCCCAGCCGGTCGGCCGGCAGCCGGTCAACCGTCTGGGAATGCATATACACGTAAGTTAGTGAAAAAGGGGGAAGAAAGAAGAGTCCCTGCCTGCAGCCCGGCAGCCGGTCCACCGGCTGGGATAGCAAGGTTGAGGAAAATGTAACAAAATGAAGAAGAGAAGGAGTCCCAGCCGGCAGGCCGTCAGCCGGTTAACCGGCTGGGAATGCAAATTTGACAAATTGGGGGCATGGGTGTTCTCCCAGCCGGGCGACCGGCGGCCGGTCTTCTGACCGGCTGGGAGTTCGCTGTAACATTTTGGAAAAATTCGAAATTGGGCTGTTTTCCCAGCCGGGCGACCGGCGGCCGGTCTATTGACCGGATGGGAATTCTGTGATGCTCAATTATACCCGAAAAACACTCAAAATCCCTCATAATTTCGACACCCTTATTCCTTCATCCTCCCTCTAACCCTAACTCTTCTCCCTAGAAATCAACCACCACCACCTCCCACCACCTCCAAACACCACTCTACCACCAACAAACCACCACAACTACCTTTCCCATCATTAACCCTCTACCAAAATCACAAAATGGCACAAAAAAAAGAGTGAGGAAGGGAGATTTGGCTTTACAACAAGCCGAGATGGTGGCGGCCGCGGCTAATGACATGAGCTCCGATCCGGCGTTCCCGGACCTCAAGTTCACTTCCGTAACAATAAAAGGTAAATTCGTTCTCTTTAAAAAACGCCCTCTTACCCCGACCCGATTCATTGATAGACAATCTATGAGGGAATTAGGGCTAGACCAAGTTACCTTAGACTTGTTTGAAGGAGTAGGAATGAGGTTCATGTACGGCATTCATGAGAAAACTTATGCCCGTCTCGCATGAGAATTTTTGAGCTCCCTTAGAATTGATAAGCACCGCCAAAGCCAAAAGGTCGGTTTCTTGCACTTCCGTTTGATGAACAAGGATCACTCCTTGACTCTACCGACCTTCGCTAGTCATTTTGGGTTAGACACTAGCCCTCCTCACAAGGCACCCGAAAACTTTAACCTTGGGGCCTTATGGAAGGCTATAACCAGCTTAGACGATGACTCTCGCTTCAAGAGAGCGGCGAATATGGTCCATAATGCGGCCATTCGGGTTTGGCATCGGTACATGGGGTGGACCATATTTGGCCGAGAGGAAAATCACAACTTCCGCACGGAGGAGTTGGAAATTCTCGGGTCCTATCTTTGCTCCAACCCCACTACCTTCAAAATTGACATAGCCTATCATATGGCCTTGAACCTTCACCGCCTTAGCAATTCACCCGGCCAAAAGACTACCATTGTGGTGGGTGGACTCATCACTCACCTAGCCAAGAGATTGAACCGGAAATTGAATCTGAGTGGGATATGGTACGTTGTGGGGGGACAAAATGTTGTTCAAGAATTACATCCACCATAACCTCGGTTGGTTAAACACCAACCCGAATGACAACCAAGACTATTGACAAATCCGAGTGAACGGTGTTGATAGGAATTCCATTGCCCTCCCCAACCCCGAGAAAATGAAAGTGGTGCCCAATTCAACACATTATTTGTTAGAAATTGAGGACCCCGAGGATCCTACCATTCCCCAACAACAAAATCCCAACCTTCTCTACGCCCGTTATCGGCCAATCATCCCCGCAAGACCCACCTTGCGGTATGCTATGCCCTCTTCCCCTTTTGTTGCCGGAACCTTCCAACAAGGGGAAGGCTCCTCTAGCCATCAACCGTTCCAACCACAAAAACTTCCTCCTCTTCACAATGACCTCGTCTCCTTCATGTATGAGATGAGGATTAGCATGGCCTCCGCCGCTAGTGAGCGCCTCGGTCTCCAACAACGCATGGACCGGATTTACTACGACCACTCTCTTGGTCAATTCCCGGTCTATGACGGCATGATGAGGCGGCAATACAAACACCCCTCCAACCTACACCCCTCTTACTATTTATTCCCGGATGGCGGACATCCGGAGGATGGGAGGATCCTCTATGGTGACATCAACCTCTGTCCCGACTATTATAGTGCCCCGGTCTTCCCTACCTCGCCTTCCACCCAAGGGGAGGGACATGATACCCGGTGGTTCGGGGGTGCCCCTTCCATCTTTAGAGAGGGGGGTTCTAGTGGTGCCGGAGGGAGCCAAGGGCAATTTATTGACATTACGGGAGAGTTTGGCTCGGATGCTCCAATGAACACGGATGATTTTATTCGTGAGTTCGAGTTTGGAACCGGAAATGATGATGGCGATGATGATGGTGATGGTGAGGGCGATGAGACCGACCTTTAGTAGGGCCTAGTAATGAGGGTTCTATTCTCTCCCTTTCAATCCAAATGTCAAGTATGATCTCTCCCTTAATCCAAATTTTCTCATTCATATTTAACTTTTCGCATGCATTTAGCTTAGAAACTCATATAGTTGCATCCCTCTAGGCTTGCATTAGATTTAAAATTTGTAATATATCGTCACATATAGACAATGCATCCACGTAGTATACTTTGCATTGTAATTCAATATTGCATATATTATAGATCATGCATCGCATTCTTATTTGAAAATCACAAAAAAAAAAAAATTGAAAAAATGACAAAACCAATAAAAAATATGTTCTTTTTATTTTGAATGAAATTTCCCTCTTAACCACACTTCATCCGTCATTGGATGTTGTAAATAATAAGTGTGGGGAGGAGGCAAAAAAAAAAGACAAAAACAAGTTCTTCACTTTTTCAACTATTCAAAATCAACAAAAACATGTATTTCATTTCCGAATTTCCTCCACACATTTATTTCCATTGGAAATATGTAAACAAATAAGCGTGGGGAGGAAATTCCATCATTTTAAAAATACAAAAACATTTTATTTATTTTCAAAAATTCAAAAAAAATCCAAAAATATGTTCTTTAATTTCGAAAAAAATTCAAAAACCACCAAAAATATGTTGTTTATTTTTCCTATTCTCTCCCTATGCTTTTGTCCATTTAGGACAATGTACATTGCAAGTGTGGGGAGGAAAATATCCACTTTTGTGAATATTTGTATATATTTGTAAATACTTTAAATTTGATAAAATTTCAAGAAAATGCCTTAAAATTAAAAAATTTCAAAAAAAAAAAAATACAAAAAAAAAATCATTTGCATTGTATAGATATGTTTTTTTTGGCTAACCTTTGGCATAGACATTGACCATTTGAGGCAAAAAGGAGACTAGAAGACCGCTCGGTATACACGTTCCTATCTCTTTCTCCTTTTCTATTCTCTCTCTTTTTATACGGTTGTATAATATGGAGGAGGACGGGTTTTTGTGCCTTGGATGTTCCTTTGGGGAACTATTGGATTGTTGGTGTTGATGTGCTGTTAGGCTTAGTCGACTTGTTGCATGTTTCTATCCTTGTTCTGTTCAAATTTCGCATGCATATGTTCTTGTATATACATGTTTTTCAATTTGAAGTCTTGCATCCATTTGTAAATAAATGTTTTGCATGAACATGGTCGAGGAAGGGAATCAAGCACCCCCATGATGAGCTATATGTCCAATTGTGTCTTTCCCCTCCCCGTGACTCGCACCCGTGGCCTCTTAGTTAGCCAAGGGAGGCGGGCTTGACCAATGAGTTTAGACCGACCTTGTGAGACCAAGGGCTGTAGACTAGACCTAGACCTCGACTTAACCACTCAAAGGTAAGGATAGAGCCTCCTAGGGTGGGTACATACATACCCCACCCTCATCTAGGTTCGAGAGTAGGCCTCCTCGCAAGGTGTGTCACATCAAGACGCATAAGTGTGTCATTTCGTCCTTAGACCGTGAATTGCATTTCATTTTTGTGCACACGATATGAAACAAAAATCCGTTTACATGAACCTCACATAGCCAAAGTAGCTTAGTTTCGTCCCTTGCATTGAATTCCCTTTTGATTCACCCCTCTGAGCCTTAGCCTATTCCTTTTTGGCATACCCACTAAAAGAGCTACATCCCAAAAACACCCCTCCTTGATCAAGAATGGGACGTGATTTGTAGAAGTGTCTAGGTGGTGGAGTTGGAATTTGGTGGTGGACGAAGTACAAGTCCATTGGGTCAAAATATAGTCTACATTTGGTGTTGTATATAAATAAGAGGTTGAAAGATTGTAATAAAAAACGAAAGAGAAAAGTGAAAAAGTCATGAAAAATCCAAAAAATGAGTTACTTGTGTTGTATATATGTTGCCAAGAAAAGAAAAAGGCAAGCAACACCCCTACTCATCATGTAAAGAGGTAGAAAAATCCGTTGCTAAATAAAGGGGAAAATTGATGTTTTTCCAAAATGAGTCGGGTCTACACAATTTTTGATTGAACTTGGGAAACCGAGTTCTTGTTAGGGTGTAGACGTTACCATTTGTTGAAATAAGAGGAGTATTTTCAAATTTTTCCAATTTGAGTTGGATTTATGCAATTTTTGCATAGTTTTGGTCATCCATGCTATGTTAGGGTATAGACGTGTCTCATTTGTTGCAATAAGAAATGGGTTACGATGTGTCGGCAATTCTTGATTTGAACTCCACATGTCCAAACGGTGCTTGCACCAATCCCGTTTTGTCCTACTCCCTAGCCCCGTTACAAACCTTGTTTCATATTGTGTGCATTGTACCATTGTTTGCATTTCATTGGACATAGGACGGTCTTACACATTAGATTGCGGGCACGTTTTCGCTAGTCGAGTTAGGAGAGTGATTTTGGTTACTATTTGTCACAAAAATCACCTTGTTCTTTCATTGAGTGACGAGTGAAAACCGGGAGGATGTCGTTGACCTAGGTCCTCTTAGTCATGGGTCTTTTGGTTGAATCTCGTTTCGGTTTTGTGATTCTCGGCGGACTTGCCTATCTCCCCTTACCTCGCTCTTGAATGTGTTTCTTGAGTATTGGTCACACTAGGGTTGGTTGAGCCATGCCTAGGGGGTTGGCACCTCCATTGGACTTCTGAGACGGTACTCCCGACCAAGACCTTGTTTTGTTGCTTGAAAGTCCGGCCACTTAGATGAGGAAAGTGGACCATTTTCGTTAGATGCATTCTATTGCTTGATTATGTGCTTTCATGATGGATGCGTCGCAATTTTGTAGCAAGACCCAACTTGCCTTGCAATAGGGCACTTTTCCCTCATAAGTGTCAAATTGTGAGTTGAAGGGGCGTTGAGTACGCTAATACTCGGTCGGCTTAGGTAGTAGAATAGTTGAGTGATGCTTATATTGTGCATCCACTCTCCATACTTATCATAGTAGTGCCTTGTACATTGATTGAGGACTTACTCGGGGACGAGTAATGTTCAAGTGTGGGGAGGTTTGATATAGGATTCATTTGCACCCTTTTTCCCTCTATTTTCATGCTTTCCGACCCCATTTGAGTCAGTTTTATATGTTCTTGCTTGCAATCCATGCCCCGATTCCCGTACCTATGACATTATGCCCTCCCTGCAGGAATTGAGGCGGGAACGGGAGATTTAAAGCAAGAAAACGAGCTCATTAGACTAAGCATGGGAGAAGGAGGAAAAGAAGCTGAAGTGCACTCCCAGCCGGTAGGCCGGCAGCCGGTCAGCCGGCTGGGAGCCCTCAAATGTATATAAATGATTTTTGCAAAGGAGTTACAGGAGACTCCCAGCCGGCCACTAGACGGCAGCCGGCTGGGAGAACAAGAAGTGAAGAAAAGTTGACAAAGTTACAGGAGCTTCCCAGCCGGTCAGCCGGCTGGTTGCACACTCAAGAGATCAAAAGTCAACAAAAGAAGAAGAAGTCAAGCGCGTCCCCAGCCGGTCAAGCACCGGCAGCCGGTCGACCGGCCGTGACCACCTGATGACATGAATTTGATTTAAATCTTCCAGAAGACTCCCTGCCGGTCATGGGACCGGCGGCCGGTTGCCCGGCCGGGAGCGCGTCTCCGCGTTTCAAAAGCCCATTTGTAACACTACCCTAATGAGAGTGCAACCTATAAATACCCCCTCCTTTAATCAATTGTACACACAACCCCAGATCTAATTTATTTCCCTTTTCCAAGTTTCAAACTTTGCTAATTACTTTGTTAATCTTTCCCTAATTAGAACAAGTTATTCAATAATTATACCATTATTAGTGTTAGAAATTGGGTTGTAAGAAGATTGAAGGCATCTCCTTTCTTATTTTCAATCCAAGTTCCTTTATTTGCTATTGAATTGGTATAATTTCTCTTCTTAATTTCATTTGTTTACATTTGCTTTTCTCTTAAGTTTGGTTTAGTTGTTTATGTTAGAATTCCACTCTTTGTTGTTTGATTGTTGTTTTTCACTCTCTTGTTCATCTTTTCTTTGTTCACCATTGTTGTTTACACCCGAAGATTGAGTCTTTGATTTTTTTGTGATAAAGATTGAATCTTTGAGTTCTTTGTGTTAAAGTTTATGTCTTTTGGTTTAATTCCTTTCCATCATAGATTAATTTGTCTTTTCTCATAATTTTGTTGATTAATTGCATGATTAGTAGTAGAATTTATTCTCCCACCATGTTTATGCTTAAAGAATCCATCTTTATTGTTTCTTTTGCCTTTAAAACCATGATTAGTGAGTAGTCTTCTACTAGGACTCGGTTTGACCCGATATGAGTAATTTCACCAATTGATTCACATAAAGGCTAATTGTTGGGGGAGATTGGTAAGGGTAGTCTAGAGGGTTGATTTGGTTTATGGATTAATTTTGGGTAGTGTCGATTTGTAACCTTTGTCCACCAACGAAAGTTGGTTAGTTTGTGAATTGGATACCCGGAGATTGGTCTTATCACTAACCTAGGTTGAGACCGAAAGGGAGAACCAAGGGAGGGTACCTCTAGGCTAGTGTTTGAAATCGACCTCTGTGAGGAGGAGTGGGAGGACCCGGAATACGATGAGTGCTTAGTGACCTTGACCAAATACTAGGCAACCTTGGAAAAATGCATGTTTTTGGGGTAGTTGGGTGTTGAGTTTGGGATTCCGACCTTCGAACCCGAGAGGGGGGTTGGTGGGTAGAGCTAGTGTCCTATTATGAACCCGAGAGGGAGTTAGTAGGCGAATTAGAGCCATCTCCCCCTTGCTTGTCTACCCTTATGATTAGCCTAGGGAAGCGCTAGGTGGAATTACGAATTGTTGTGGGAGAACCAGTTCTAGGCCTTTTTAATCATTTGAATTACACCTTAATCTTATCTTGGTCATTTTCATCTCTCTTGTTAAATTGCATTTTTTTTTGTTTAGTTTAGTTGTTAGAATAATACCCTCACCTTTATATTGTCGACTTAGCTAAGCTCAAGGATTAGAACGATTAGTAGTCTACCAACACGTCGTGGGATCGACCCTCAATAGTGTACAACGACAACCGTGCACTTGCGAGGTATAATTTGAGACCATCAAATATCTCAAAAAAATATTCAATTTAGGATTCGCAACAAAGACTTTATGGGTAGTCAAAGTTTAAAGTTTGACTGACCGTAATTCTTACCACAAGTTTAGAAAATGATCAATTTTTTTTTTCCAAAATCGAAAAACTTATAAAGTCGGTCAATTTGAAAAAGAAAAATCAGCGCATTCGGAACTCTTGATCGTTTGGCAGTCAAATGCTTCTTTTGTTAAAAATGAGGTTATCGGGTACAAAATGAAAAAACTCATAATTTTCATGTAGAATATCCCAAAATTTTTCTTATCGGAAATAAGGTATAGTAAGCTATTTTACTAATTTAGCTTATTGAATGAGGCCTTACATGACTAACATTCACTCTACTATGTGTCACGCGCGTAATTGAGTTGGTCGTGAAAGAAGGTATTATACCTTGCCCTTGATTTTTTTTGGGTACACATGTCTATATTCTAACTCAATGAGAATCGAACCCTGACTTCAAGGTCAGAAGACGGATTATTTACCATTGGGATTAACCCTTGTCGGTACCCTGCCCTTGAAAATGAGTAACGGAATAGTAATGTGCAAGATGGTAGGCAGTATTTCATCTCCAACCTTAATCAGACCTTCACCGAAAAAAAAAAGACATACTACGATGTTGGCTACTGAAACAATCGATTATCAGTGCTTGGAACTTGCAATGCTAAATCCAAATGTATGGAGAAGTTTATTAATGTACCAAATGAATCTGTTACTTATTAACTAGCATTTTTGGTATTTGTGTCACAACTCACAAGGAATCAAAACTTAATACTCCGACTGCTAATTTATGGTCTTCTAATGTTTCTAGTTGCATTCTGATGCTGATCACCCCAACTTTCTCGGGTTAGTTTCTTCATAATTGATACTGGAACCAAGCATAGCCCTCTGCTTTGCAGCTCACCTTGTTTCTCTGCTTCACCCTACAACATTTCACCCCCATCATGAACAAAACATAAATGAAGCGATTTCAAGGGTAAGATTAGGTATGAATGCATGACAGAAGATAACCGGTACAAATTCAAATCAGAAGTTCCACCAAAACTAAATTTAATTCTACCAGATGATTATATTGTCCAACAAAGAATATAAAAAACTAAGATTGAATATATATTAGTCGGTTTCAGCTATGAAAAGATCTGGTAAAGGCTTTCGTTTGGATTTTTAAGCCGTGTTTGGGTGCAGGTTGTATTTTAGCAGTCCAGGTGCCGTTTTTTATGCATTGAGTTTGGATAGATACTTTTCCTTCTGATCAAGTTAATTTTAGTTTCGTAAAAGACTCAACTGTCATCATCAGGTAAGAGATGCACTGAAATAATTCATTAACAAAGACAAAACAGGTAAAAACAAATTGAGACTAAGGTGCACCTGTAAGCGAACTTGTAGTGATAATCCCTCGAAATAGGAGATGCTCAACCTCTGATGTAGGGTTCATAAATAACTTAGCATTTAAACAAGAACAAACATTTAAGAATCAATCTTTAGAAATGAAATGGGTACCCGAATTTCTTGGTGAATTATTTTGATGTAAAGGCAAGCCTCTTGGAGAACTGAAGATGTATCAGTCTGCATTTGTATAAACCATGCTCAGTCAGTACCTTATTAGGTCATTCTTACGATTAATTTGATTCATTAAATGAAATTCCTCAACCATGGGTTTTCTGACAGACCTTTCCCCAAGGAGATACAAGTTCCTGAAGAGCAGTAATTTTGTCACTTAACTTTTGGCTCCTTTTACCTGGTACCTGCATTTTCACCATAATTGTCATGAATACACATGCTACATTCATGTCAAAACGCGGATAGTATACTCGATCATTACAATAAAAAAAATAAAAATACCTTGAGTTTTTGAGCATTGATTAATTGTTCTATAGCCTTCCTTTTTCTACTCATCCGTGACGCTTCAAGACTTGTCTGATTACCGAGTCCACTGCTTTTTTGGCCAAGCCTAGCTCCATTAACAGATTTTCTTACATCCTTTATAGTCTTGTGGAAGAAAAAGAAAAATGAAATATAAATTGTCGTGAGATATGGTTCAATCTGTAGAATGTTTTATTCAGAAAAGAGTATATATAGTGATGACAGGAAATGCATACTGGTTTGCAGGACTGAACATAAAGAGAGTCACTCTTTGTGGGTTCACATGGTAAGCTCCACTGGTAATCCACCAAACTAGTAGGTGTTCCGAAGCTGAGATTCTCAGTTGGTATTGCTGATATCAACGACGAATTCATAGCTGAAATCAAGTTTGTATATAAAATAGAAGCTTAAAACAATGTTTGATCAGCAAAAGTACAGATATACGGAGTACATAGTCAAAACAACGCACATGTAACTGAAGCACAACACTCTTGACTATGGCTATGTAAGAAGGGGTCGAATGTGCTCCTGCTAGTGTTCGATTAGAAAATTTTGTTTTGAAGAGTTCCTTGAAATGCTAAAAGTACAGATTTTACAGAAAAAAAAAAAAAAAATCATTGTGTCCGACTGACTGTCCGGGGACCCAACAGTGACTCCCTCCATTTATTTGAATTGACTACATATTTGTAAATCCCCTTATGGCCTCACTTATTTTTTAAAATTTAATGAATCAAATTGAGTGGAGAAAGTATAGGGTATTCCGCCAAGGAGTATTACCCATGTGTTGGAAAACACAAAGATACAGTCGGTTTCCAGATGATCCGTAAAGAAACAAGGTTGAGAAACGTATGGATGACTTGCAACAACTTAATTTACAATGTAGAAAGTGCTGACATTTTAGCGAGTTTCATCATACTTTTTATCATAGAACAATATTTAAGCATTGAATTGAACCTGGTGAAAAATTGAGAAATGGAGATGGAACATCAACGCTCCCATAACAATGTTGATACGAGCTATCTTCATTAAATCCACCTTCTAGATAACCATTGCTGCAATGTACATTGACATTGATTAGCTTTTTTACATTCTTGCAGCATACCTTAGCCTTACCAATGTGAGATTAAGTTTAGAAAGCATACAAGCTGTTGCCTGCCATCATGGAGACATCAGCAGGGTTGGTTGAATGAAATTCATCGAGTCCTGGATGGTTAAATGTTCAAGTTAGTGACCACTTCCAATACGGTTTCAAGTCAGTCTAAATACAAGTGAAATTGGCCGATTCCATATCCAAAACACAGGGTTTCCTAAATCCTAAGTCCAATAATTCTCGTTTCCAAACCATATACTCCCGTATTATTCTCAATGTATTTCATGCTAATTTGCTTGCTACTTGCTACTCCAACTCTTCACATTGGATACGCCTTCCAACATGCCTCGGCACTTCATTTTGTGTGTTTTAGCAGAATATCAGTATCCGAGACTCCAATACACACAGCCCCTGGACGCTCGATAGCAAACATTGTCAAAACATGATATTACATAGGTAAGATACCAAAAAAAGCATACCAGGATTGAGGGGTTGCCAGCAAGCTAATGGCGAAAAGTTGTAGTTCTTCATTGCATGTATATATATTCTACTTTCACTCTGCATAAACCATTTATAATTCACATTAAGATTTCACAATGTAGTACTGAAATTAATGATAATGTCATTCTTTCATTATATGTTTAGTGCAACTTTATTTATGGACTAAGTCATGAAATTAAGCATGCATGTAATAATAGTAGGGAGTACTTACAGCAAAATCACGAGGTTTAATTAACATAGAGCTAATTTTTGATAATAAAAATTGCTAATAGAGGGCTTATAAATGCATCAGGCAGACTATCAAAGAATTCTATATAGAGTAACATATTGACTCTTATGCCTTAAATTGATGGTTACTTTGAGTAAACCAACATCTCTTTTCCTTACTAAGAGAGTTTTGTGGCCTTAGGTTAATTAATGCGTGAAAACAACATGCAACGAAGTAGTTGGCCCCGTCCTAATTTACTCTCTACTAATTACTTATTCATTTTATTTACTTTTTAACTTTCTTATTTTAATATGAAACGAGTTAAACAAGAGAGGTAGGTACAATAAAAAAGGTGACGAATTTTAGGATTTGTGACAGACCTAAGGTATATAAACTCTTCTCTCTTCTCTTTTCGACCTATAATTCAACATAGTTTATTTATTGTCACAAGGTTTTGAAGCTTATAACTTGGGTATTTAAAGATAGATTTGTTAAAATCAGCAAAGTGACGGTATCCAAAAATCCAACAGACTCAGATAAAAAATTAGCATGTTAGAATTAAGATTTTGTCACACGTTCCAGTAATTGGATTGACACACAACGAATTCAATATTTTTTTTCCTATGTATGTGTGAGTGTGTGATTATTCCTACTCAAAAATCAGAATTTGATAAGCTGGTACTTGGTATTTTTATCATAGCTTGTTGACCTATTTAAAGATGACGGAAACACTAATGCGATTCGACTTTTAAAAAAAAAAAGACGTTATTTTACAAGACAATTCTGCAATGAAAATTGAACTGCGTTGCAAATATGACGTTCACGAGAGGTAGTTGCGATACTATTTGGCAATAGGGTAACTACTTAAGCTAAACTTCGAGGAGTTTTTTGGGGAAAAATATACTCCCTTCACCCCAATCATTTATATTTTTTGGGGAAAAAAATATACATAGGCGGATTTAAGGCTAGATTACACATCTTAGCAAGAATTAGCGATAGAATGGCCGTGACATCTCTTTCGTCGCCAAAAATTGTTTTTTAAATGCTCTCCTCAGTCTTATTCAATAATTTATACTCCCTCCTATTCATTCATTTTGTCCCCCCTCTATTTTGCACAAGAATTAAGAAAATGATTTTGGACCACACAAAACACTCTATTCCACTCTACCCCACATGTAATTAAATTTGGACCACACAAAAGTTACCAAAAAAGGAAAGAGGGACAAAAATCCGACTAGCTTCGATAAGGAAAGAGGGACAAAATGAATGAATAGGAGGGAGTATTTGTTTTATTTTCCTCTCACAAAATAAAACAAATATAAACTAGGGTTTTTTGTCTAACACCACCTTTAATATAGGTCACTTTGCGAAACACCACCTTCAAAAAAATTTCTTGTTTTCTACTACCTTTAAAATTTTCTTTTTGTTAAACACCTACTTTTTTGCCGGAGCTTGACCAAATTAAAAAAATTCCGGCGTTGACTCTCATCACCTTACCCATTTTTTTCCGTTTATACTCTCATCCCTCGTTTTTCCCCACTCCACCATCTAATTTAATCACGAATTTATCAAATTCTTCATCCAAATTTGACTATTTGAATACACTATTTGGTTTTCAATCAAAAGTTCAAGTAATTTATTTCCAAAAATTGTTGTTTCTTGGTATGACAGCCTCTCGTTTTGCTATTGTCGAGTTTAGTGGCCTCCCATACTTACTAGTGTAGGAGGAACATTTGATAAGAGGGATTCAATGTGGTTTCAAAGCTTCAATAAAATATTTTTTTGATGAAACGTAGCACAAATGAGTTAGAAAAAATGAAGAAAGAGGATATAATGTTGAAGATAAGAAGTGAATAATTAGAGTTATAGAATACAATGGTGAAAATGGAGAGAAATTATAAAGGGAGTTGAAAAATAAGATTCCGACCAAGTTTCGACCAGATTCCGGCCAATTAATTGTGTTTTACAATTTTATTATTTTAAAGGTGCCAAGAAACGTAGTATGGAATATGTAAGTCATTATCATGACTAATTATTTGGTCTGCCTAGAAAAGGGTATAATTAGCCATCAAAAGACTTTTGACAGGTAATTGATTAGACTAATTGACATATAGGATTGCTCTCTAATTGACTACTCCCTCCGTCTCGATCATTTGTTTATTTATTTTAGGAGTATTTTAATCAAATGTTTACTTTTTTATTTTATGAATGACTTAAAGGATAATTTGATCCTCCATACTTAATTTGTTCCACTTCTCATCTAATAATTGGTCTATTTCTCATTTTTTAGTCTTTGTGTCAAAACAAAGCTAAACAACTGACGGGAACAGGGAGAGTTAAGAGTATATGCCAAAACCGGCAAAACGTATGCACCAGGCAGAAAGGGTTGAAGTTTTCATTGCTAGTTCTATTTATGGGTATGATTTTTAAATACTAAAAGAAGGTTTCCGACCAAAGCTTTCATTTGTGATATGTAATACTTTACTCGTGTTCTTTTAAGATTTAAAGCATATCTTTATTTAGTTTAGATTTATACAAGTTCTGTTTAGAAAAAAAAAATTAGTTTCTATAAGTCCAGATCTTCAGATCATTTCACTCGAGATCCTAAGTTTAGAAAAAGACTAGATATTAATCATATTATAAGTTTAGCGACGATCATATAAATTAAATTCAGAAAGTTTTGATCCTATAAATTTAGTTTTTATGGAGTATCCAAAAACTTTTAAATTAACTTATAATAGACTAGATTTCATGCCCGTACGTTGCACGGTAACTAAACAATGTTTTGCTTTTAATTGAGTTTATGAGAAAATGTATGTTCTTACATAGTTACATGTTAAAAATGTTAGTTATTTTCAATAGACACCAACGTCATATGAAGAACAATTTATTAAGTTAAAGTTTTAGTTAATTTAGACGATTAAATCATTAATAAGGGAAATGTCTATGCAAGTTACAAAACTATTAGTGTTAAGATCTTTTTTAGTCCCTCACACCATATGAATATGGTTTATAATAAAGATGAATTGATGAAAACCCCCTTAAATGTTACACTTTTTAAAACTTAACCCCTTATGAAATTTTTTTTAAAAATTAATACCTTAATGTGAACTCCGTTCACATTTTGGTACCTTAAGTGAAATCCGGTCAAAAAAAAGGGAATATTCCGGCCACTTTTTAAATTTCCCTCCAAATTCAAGATTTCATGCCCATTATACCCTTATTCATTGCTTTCACTGCTTCTTCCCTTCCTTCTTATACTTCATCATCTTACCTCCTTCATTTATAACCCTTACTCACTTTATTCTCAATCTCTCACTCACCATTTCAACTACAAGCCATTCCTTCATATATTCTTCTCCCTAAGGTAAATATTTTTATTTTATTCCACTCTTTAATTTCTATCTATTTATTTTGAGATTGTAATCTTATTTTTGTTAATATATAATTAGGGTTCATAAATTTGGGGGTAAATTGTAAATTGATTTTTTTTCCAGAAAATGTCGATGAGTAGGTCAGATTCTTCGTCAAGCTCTTCTTCTCATGTCCCACGGAAATGTTTTTGCGGCATCCCAGTTCGTCGATGCAAGTCTTGGACGCAGTCAAATCCGGGACGATTATTTGAAGCTTGCAAATTTTACAACCCGGAAACAAATTTTCGTGGTTGTAACTTTTTTAGATGGGTTGATGAGTCTCAAACTGAGTGGCAAATGAATGTTATTTGTGAGCTAATGAAGGAGAAGAACATCCTAAAAAGTGAAGTATCCATTTTGAAAGAAGATTTGCAATATGTTAAAGAAGAGAAGAAAAAAGGGAAGTTGGAGATAGAAAATTTGAAGAATGGCAAAGATGAAATAGTTGGAGTTTGGCGTCGTACAAATAGCTATACATCAAAACTGATGTTCATGTCAGTGAAGATTGTAGTTATTGTTGTCTTGATTGTGCTATTTAGCAAGTATATTTAGGTAGGTAGATGAGATGTAATAGGTAAGTTGTATGTGTTGATTTCATGCCTCATGGCCATTTTCCCTTCAATTGTAATGCCATGAGTTGTTAGATGCTATGTACTAAGTAGTTGAACAAGTAGTTGAAGGAGGAATTCTAAGATTTCTACAAACAGTTGTTGCTCTTCTCAAATGATGATAATGATCATTAGCATAACATTACTTCTTAAATGTCTTACAAAACATTAAAAGTTGTTTGAGCATAATACTGAGGTTACAACACAACAAATACACATAATTGTTTCATCAAACTAGAAGACTACAAGACATAACAGGTTTTAGCATTGGCTTGATTGGGTTGCAATGACAAGAGGCTGACTTGCAGTTGCAGTTGTTGTTGGAGCTGTTGTTGGTGCTGCACTTGCAGTTGTTGTTTGAGTTGTTGTTGGTGCTGCCCTTCTTTTAGCAGCATTGTTCCTTTGCTCGGTGGTCCATGGATTTGAGGACCTCAGTCTCCCTGGTTTTCCTGGTTGCTTTGGAGGGGCTGGTGGATTCTTGCAGGTCTTCTTAGTATGACCTGGTTGGCTACAGTGGCTACAATTATGTGACTTTTTTGCCTCTTCACAAATCGCCTCACCTTCACCAGTTCTTTTCTTCTTTTTCGGAGATGGCCTGCCAGGCATCTTTCTCATGGGTGGGGGTAGAGGTTCAGGCAGATTAGTCTTGGCCCAGTGCTTCACTCCTGGCATTGGGGCAACAACTGGCTCATAAGCTTTGATGTACTTGGCCTTAGTGTATGCCTCATCAACATAATCCTCAGGGTTGAGCCTTGCTTTCATAAGAGCTGCCACTGCATGAGGACATGGCACTCCAGTGATATCCCAATGCCGACATGCACAAGTTTTTTCAGTGATATTGACAGTAATGGGCTCTCCTTTGTACACCACCTCAGATACACCCACCTCTGAAGGTAATACCTTACTGTACCTTACCTCCTCTCTAGCCCATTTCAAGTACTTACTTACATAAGGCATAACCTTTCCTTTATAATTGACCACACCTTCTCTCTTGTCAAAGTTTCTTTTCATTACATATCTTCTCATCCATTCCATATGAGTTAGGATGGGCTTATCCCTCACTTCTTTCAGTACACTATTAAAAGACTCACACAAATTATTAAGTAGCATATTTGACTTAGCTTGAGTCCCAAAGGCATGTCTTGACCAGTGTTGTGGGGGTATGGCCTTCAAATATTCATAAGCTTCATTGGATAATGACTTTATACCATCCATGTGATAGTTAAAGTCAGCCTGCATATATGTTAAATGATTAGTGACACCTGCCAAATTAGATTAGTATTTAAAAAAAAAATCAGTAACTCAAGTCAGAGGATATGGAATTACCTCTGTTGTTGTTCTTGCAGCATTCCATAAGGCATCCTTGTACACTTGGCCACTGTAATTGAGCTTAAAGTTAGCCCAAATGTGTCTGACACAGTACCTCACTTCTGCTTTGGGCACCACAGTTCTCAAGGCATCAAGCAACCCCTTCTGCCTATCTGACATGAATGTCATACCCTCCCCTTCCTCTTTGCCTATGTCATGGTTAAGCAATTCTAAAAACCTTCTCCATGCCTCAGTATTTTCAACTTCAACAATAGCCCAAGCTACAGGGTATATATTATTATTCCCATCTTTGCCAACTGCCACAAGACACATACCTGGGAAAACACCTTTCAAGTGACACCCATCAATCCCTATTATAGGTCTACAACCCTCTTTAAATCCCTTCTTACAAGCATGGAGACAAATATACATTCTTTTGAAATAAACAGGTGGCCTATCAATACCACCACACACCACAAATGAGGAGGAACCTGAGTTATACTTCTGAATAGCTGATGCATATTCCCAAACCTTAGCATATTGGTCCGTGTCATTACCATAAATCATTTGTTTCACCCTAGACCTTGCTAACCAACACTTAGCATATGAAACTTCCACATTTAAAACTTGAAAAACATGATCTCTGAATTGCTTTAGTTTCCAATCCATGTTTGTTCTCCAAAACTCAAGAAATTTATCAGCTAAGTATTCAGAAGACACTTTCCTATTGTAATTTGACATTCCACAAGTATGTTCAAGAATCAAAGACTTAATCTGAAATTTTTGTCCCTTACCCAGTGGTCTAGCATGCACTTTAAAGTAACACCTACTCTCTGGATCACATGTACAATTTTCTAAAGACCTGTGCCTTGACCTCACACTATCCCACCCACACTTGCATCTGTTCATGCATTGAGTAGTTATCCTATCACTAGCATTATGCATATAATAATAGTCATAACCATTTTCTATGCTATGTTGAACTAATGCCTTCCTCAGTACTATTGTATTTGCAAATTTAAGCCCTATTTTTAAAACAATTGGTCCCTTCAAATCAACAGATTCATTAAAAGTGTTGTAAGGATCTACCTCATCATTATCTGAGCCCTGAAGGCTTCTGAGTTCATCAGAATCATCATCCCTCTCTTCATTGATTGCAACTTCAATGTCATCAATACCCCATATATGCTTCCCATTAGCTTGACAATTTTCAGGTTTAGATTGACTGAAAATACTTTCAACACCCTTTAGTATCTCCCCATCCTCTTTGTCATGAAACAAATCATCTTCATCAATCAAATCTTCCTCCCCAAACTGCCACTCACAAATCACTTATATCCTTTTCATTATCACTCGCCTTCTCCGAATCAACAAACTCATCTTCGGGAGTAGGATCTTTCAGTATTCTCTTCCTATTCCTTGTACCAGAAGCAACAACTTCAATACCACTACTAGATCCCTCTTTTCTACCCTTAGCCCCTCCTCTTCCACTCTTCTTTTGATGAACTCCTAGATCTGTACCAACAGCTACCCTCTTACCTTCACCTACCTTAGCTTTCCCTTTCCCTAGTCCAGACAACACAGCTTTACCTTGCCCTATGCATTTCAGCTCAGCTTTACCTTGATCTTTCCCCTCTGACACCTTAGTGACATCATCAGAAGCTGGTAGTTTAGGTGGAGTGGGAGTTTGTTGAAGGTTTTTTGAAGGTGGAGTGGGAGTTTTTACAAGCTTCTTTGAACTGACAGTGAGAGTGACAGGTTTTTCAAGCTCTTTTGAAGTGACAGTGGGAGGTTTCTGAAGCTTTTTTGAAGGTGGAGTGGGAGGTTTCTGAAGCTTTCTCACAGGCTGTTTTTTTTTTTTAAGATCAGTGGGTGTATTAAATCTTCTAGGATCTCTCCTGGACCATTTTATGTCATCATTGTCTTCAATGAGAGGGTGTTGGGAAGTTATTGTTGCTGTCAGATTTGAAGGAATCTTTTGAGAGGGTGCCTTAAAAGCAAAAGTAGAATTGGGCAATGCATTTGTTGTGTTTGTCAAAGTCAAAGATTCTCTTGTGACATTTTGTGAAGATGATGATGCAGTGATGTTGGGTTGCAAAGATGGGCCACATTTTGGTAAGGGCTTAACTGGGGATAAGCCCAATAAAAGTTTTTTGTTTCTGGTCAAATTAGGGGGGGACTGATCATAGACAGTGGATGGGGTGTTAGTGGCTTAACAAGATACAAAAAAATCTCCTTATTTGCATCCCTGGATTTCAGTAATGGTATTACATCATAATCACCTACAACTTGCCTTCTACCACTACCCAGATTTATTCCACCTTTCTTATACCAAATTTCACATTCCTTCCCCATTAATTTATCAGCCATATCCCTCAAATATTTGAAGTTTATGACATTACTCCACACACAACCGTGCAACTGTACAGCACCACCAACATATTCCACACAACTATTCCTATATGCAAAAGTACCTCCATGGCTTACACGCAAATTAACAGTAAAATTATTCATGCCTACAACAACATATTATACAACAATATTCAGGGTTTGACAAAAAAATTAACTCAGAAAAATTAATTAATCTGGGTTTGATAAATAAAGAACTCAGAAAATTAGGGTTAGAAAATAATCAAACAAATTAAATAAAAAAGGGAAAGAGTGAAGAATCTTACTTACAAATGAATGAAAACTTGATCTTTGATTGATGATGATCTTCAATTAATCTGCGTTTTGGAGTAGTAATCGTCAAAGGTAATTTGGGGGAAAAATTGGATTTTGTGGTGTTTTTACTGAGGGGTTAATGAGAGTGTTAGGTGAGTTGGGCTGAGTGAGAGTGTATATAAACCCAGGGGTAAAATGGGTATTTCATGTTTTTTTTGACCGGATTTCACTTAAGGTACCAAAATGTGAACGGAGTTCACATTAAGGTATTAATTTTTAAAAAAAATTTCATAAGGGGTTAAGTTTTAAAAAGTGTAACATTTAAGGGGGTTTTCATCAATTCATCCTTATAATAAATGGCAACTTCTCATATTTTGACTCATATTTAATTATTATTTGAGCTCATTTCGTATTGTAAACTCGATATTTATTTTGGTCTAACTCTATTTACCGATCATATTGTGACCGATTTCTTTTGTAAATATGAAAAATTGCCTTTTATTGTTAAAGTATCAATTTATTGGGATGAGATTAGCTAACAAAAGATAAATTCAAGAGAAAAAACAAATTTTATCTACAATTTTATCCTTCATAGGAAATTATTACAACCTATTCTACGACTATTTTATCTACAATTCAAGAGAAAAAAAAATTTTAATGCCATAATTAAACGATAATGCATGGCTGACCAAACAATTGCATTTCACTTGCCAACCTCCCTTTTTGCGCGAACTCAACACAAAACATCGACACACACATTTCACAAAACAAAACAATTGCATTTCACTTGATGTCAAATACTTTTCGAGTTCATAACCTCGACGTTTAGTTTGTTAAAGTGTAAAATCAAAGAGATATTTTTATATTATATAAATCAGCTTTTATTCAATGGATCGTACTTTTTCACATACGAATTTTACTCTTTCACATACATCTTTTACAATTTTACCCTTGTCATTTATTTCATTCTCCCACCATTGATTTTCCCCCTTCCCTTATCTCCCACCACCACCACCACCACATTCGTTCAACATCCCTTGCTCCGTCAGTCAATAGTCGCTCGATGTTGCTCCGGCCTACCCTGTGCTCTGTCAGTGTTAGCAATACATGTAAGCTTGTATAAATGAAAATTAGATGAGGAGATACAGTAATTGATGAAGTTAAAGGTGTTTGATTTAGCAACAAATTAAAGAAACACAAAATCAAACTGCACAAGCATCACGTAATATATTATTGATAATAGCTCAAATGCATATTTGATCAGCATCAAACATCACTAAATGATACACCCCAACTTTATTATGGTGCGATTGTGCGAACAATACCAGAATAAAATCACAGAAGAGGGGTAATTAAAGAGGTAAGCATTAATTGATAAATAAGTAAACACTAATTTCATTAATTGATAAACCCTAATTATTCCAACAAAATTACTTCACTAATTGGAGTATTATAATCTATTGTTCAAGTTTATAGGGTAATTAGATTCAATTTTAGGGGAAAAAAGGCATACGTAAAGAGTCATTTGATTAGGTTTAGGAAGAATGGTATAATATGGAAAGTTTATGAAAAAGTGTATGTGAAAGAGTAAAATCCGTATGTGAAAAAGTAATTCCGTTATTCCAATACATATTTCATCATTTAATATTTGTACGCAAGTTAAAATTTGAGCTATTCAACTACGCAATTTCACAAAATAAAATAATACCTAAAAATTATAATTTAAAATCCCATCTCACTTTGCCAAAAGTTCATTGTCTCCATAGTCCATAGAAGAGGCAGGAGCGTAGGAATTTGTGTTCTATTTACAGTTGGAGATAAAGGCTTCCACAAATAAATAGAATAAATTTCTTTAAGAATCCGCTTTGTTATTTTTGCGACCCGTAGTTTATCTAATATGGTTAGTGTTTGCAGGTTATCACATATACTCGGGTGTTTATTATAATTTTTTGGTTGCGGGTTTCCTCGTCATAAAAAAAGAGCTATTGTTAAACTACCATCAATGACTTGTTACATGTATACCATCATCAATGATTAATATAGGATTGCGTAAATGGGGGTGTGTTAAAAAATTTGTAGCATATGTGAATTTGTGGACATGGTAAAATACGCCCATGTTTGTCATGTATATGTCAAATGAAAATCAAAGTTATGTAGGAGTATATAGTTAATCTTTCCACTTAATCTCTCGTGGAACCGTCTATATTATCATAAGGTGAGATTAACATAATAAAAAACATCCATGCACTGATGCATATAATAGCCACTAATTATTATGTACACTAAAACGTAATAAAAAAAATAATTATAATCTTATATACAACATACTATAATTGTAATACTCGGCATTTATGGGACCCGTACTTAGACCTAGGGACGCGTGAGGGAATCCACATGTACTCGGAAGTAAAGGATGGTCCTCCTACAAGACCAAGTAAGACCTAAACTAAACCTAGTAGACTTCCAGTGGACCGAGTAGAACCCCAAGTGGACCAAGTGAGTCGGCACTCGGTCTAATAAGGGTACACTCGACCGAGTGAGGGTACACTCGACCGAGTGAGTGCCACTCGGTCGAGTGAACCGGTCACTCGGTCGAGTGGAGCTGAGCTGTATCCGAGAAAGAAAATTCGGGATTTTATTCTATCCCAACCCTATCCCATACATTCTTCTCCTTCTTCCTTCTTACACTAAAACCCTCCCCCCTCTCTCTAAAATGCTCCCAAATGCCCTTCCCTTGGCCTTCAAGCTTGGATTAATGGTGGAACACCTCTCCTATGTCCCGATCTACCTTTGTAAGTAGAAATCTCACCTTTTTCTCCTTGTCTTATGAGTAAATTCGAGTTAGGGTTTACTAAGAGAGGTTAATTAGTATTTAGTTATGTAAAATGAGTAATTAGTAACTAATAATGAGGGATTTTATGTTGTAATTTAGTATAAAGTGAATTGTGATAGTTATTACATGATTTATGTAGGATGAGACGGTTTTATGAGATGGATACTTGGGTGATTTCGATTAGCTTGAGGATTATGCTAAAAGGTAGGTTATCCTACTCGGTTTCAATATTGTGTATGCATATTTGTGCGTCTTTCCTTACTAATGCATTTATGAGTCGGTTAGTATGAATGTGGGATTGAATTCATGATTTTGGCCATATGTTAAGTGTTGTTCTTCTATTTGTCATGTATGGTTGTGTTTGTGTTGTGTTGGAGCTCTTTGGTGGTGGTACTTGATTATTGAGGAGACGTAAGACGTTTGGGAAACCGTCTTGCGCTCGGGTCGCCCCTTTGAGTTTCCCACTCCAAGGGGGATGTGCACATTAATGACTTGAGCCACGGAGGGACTCGTGTGGTTGAGGCATGACGTCTGGCAAGGTATCCGGTTGGCTTCCGGACCCGGTATGTCTGGGCGTGTCCCGATACCTTTGTGTGAGATGGAGTGTCGTGGGCGTGTCCGTGGCACCAGTGGTTGTGGGTACGTCTGGGCGTGTCCCGGTACCGGTATGGTGATTGTGTAGTCGAGGCTCATTCATATGATTATGTCGTGTCTACACTTATCGAGTCGTGTTATATGTTGTGTATTGAAACTGACGTTTGTTGTGCATGTGTAATTGTCACCTATTTCCGGGGTGGCCTCTGTCGATCCATATGATATTTCCGATCATATTGGGGGCAGTTGTTTACAGGTTAGCTTTGGTAGCACGCGGGAGATGGGACGAGCCGTGATGACAATCGAGTCAAGCATAGTTGACTAGATTAGTTTAGTAGTCATGAGTTGTATTATTCATTTCATTTATTCTTTCATGTCTATGTAATCCACTAAATACTTATTTATGTTAATTGTTTCTCAATTGCGACTCCAATTTTATTACCTCGGGAAACCGAGAAGGTAACATCCTCGAATTACCTTGGCCGGGTAAGAAGGGGGTGTTACAAAGTGACTAGATTAGTTTAGTAGTCATGAGTTGTATTATTCATTTCATTTATTCTTTCATGTCTATGTAATCCACTAAATACTTATTTATGTTAATTGTTTCTCAATTGCGACTCCGATTTCACTACCTCGGGAAACCGAGAAGGTAACATCCTCCAATTACCTTGGCCGGTTAAGAAGGAGGTGTTACAAAGTGGTATCAGAGCTTCGATTTTGGAACCTAAACAAATGAACCAAAATGAACCTAGGTGTGTCTAATAAAATGAACGCGACACGAGCACAATAGGAGATCGATTTTGGATAAGTGGGCGCCTTCATGTCAAAACTAGTGCCTATTGCCTCAGTTGGTCACTACGTGGGTGGCTACAAGTAAGGTTGAATGATATAGACAATGTTGTGTGATTGCATGAATGATATAGTAGTGGTTGAACCCTTGCATGCCATGAATTTCACATGTGTAGGGAAGTTGAATTCTTAGATTGGTGTGAGTAGCATGTTTGGGAAATGGTTAACCTGTATTGGTATATGGATAATGATTTCAATCTTTGCATCACTTTGTGTGTTAATTGAATGCCTATTAGTGTCCTTGATCATGTCTGAATAGCATTGGATGCTAGTGGAGTAGCCTCTAGTGTTACGATAGTGCACCGTAGATGGTGAGTAGAACAACATATAAACTAACTCGGGACGGGTCACCAATAGACAGTGGACTCCCGAACTTTGTATTGTCTTCCAGGAAATCCACTGATAAAATTCTATTGAAAATTTAGGCCCAACGGAATCACTTGACCGAGTGCGAGTACCAACTCGGCTGAGTAAGCAAGCACTCGACCGAGTGGACCCTTTACTCGACCGAGTGGACCCAGTTCCAGGAGATAATACATTCTGGCAAAAACCGTCGCTCGACCAAGTGGAATCGTACTCGATCGAGTACACTCGGCACTTGGCCGAGTGGGTTCACACGGGCTGGACCGCTCGGCTAAGAGCTCTTATTTCCCCAAATTCTTCATGTTTATCTTCATATCTCCATATCTTCATCTCTTTGTTCACCAAAAATCCCCAAAAACCTCCATTGTTGCTTTATTTTGCTTGGAATTCATCCTATTACTTCATTTTTCTCATCTAATACCACTAATTAATCAAGGTAAACATATTCATCTTCTTCCATCTTGTTCCCCAATTTGAATTTCGTAGATCTACTCTTGAATCCTTTGAGTTTTGTTAATTAGTTGTTCATTTAGATTAATTTATGATACTAGTAAGCTTTTTACACCATTGTTGTTGATAAAGATCAATTTTTTGTGAAGAAATCTTGTCCATGTAGGGTAATATCCGTATAAGACCCTTAAAATTTAGGACTATAACGTAAATTTAACATGTAATATATGGTCATAAACGAAATACAATAGAAAACGATAAATATTAGGAATCAACCTCGGGTCCTTTGATGTGCGGCGTAAAGAACAGAAATCAAAGTAGATTTCCTCCTAATCGTTGCACCCAAGACCGTCTGAGACTATGCCCTTGTGCTAGAAATGCTCTCTAATTGACTTGCAATATTGAGAGAGCTATTGTGAGGTTATTCGATGTGAGATCTAGAAATTTCAGAGAAAAATACTCTGAAACCCTAATATTTTTGTCAAAATGAATGATTAGGGCAAAAGGAGAGAAAGCTCTCCTTTTGTTGCTTGGTTCGGCCGTGAGCCTCAATAGGGGAGAGTGGGCTTTCCACTTTCTCTTATTTTTAACTCGTGGTTCGACCCGAAATTCGCTAAATGTATATGACACGGTTTTATTATAAATCGTCATCGGTTATCGGTTATTAATATATCGTCTAGTAATAAGGATTAGCTGATATATTAATACATGTCCGACAAAGACAATATTGTATAATTAATTCAATATACATTAATTAAATATAATCGTTTATATTTAATTTACGAATTAACTGTTTAATTCGCCTTAGCCCATTTTATTTAATCCGTATTAAATAAAATATCTCAACATCGCATTTTGACTAATTACTAGTCAAATAACTCGGACTAACTGCTTAGTCAATTTTCTGGCATCAACATGACTGTATTTTCATACCGTCACATCTCTCAAACGTATCCTATAGGTGTGACTTTTAGGGACCAGTTGATCACCGCCATCTGTATGACAATAACGTCAAACTTATCTAGCAAGCCAACCGTTATTGATAAACGTGGACCAACTGATTATAATACAAAAGTATACCCTTTGATCCTTTTAGAGATTTATAAGTCCTTGCACTAACTGTAAAGGACACCAGCCCCAACAAGCTCCCACTTGTCCGTACAAGTGTATGTGCAATGCCGTTATCCGCACTAACTGGAGTTCACAGCTCCAACAAACTCCCACTTGTCCGTACAAGTGTATGTGCGATAACCGATTCTCATATTCATTTAAAATTTCTCCCACTCAATGTAAAACAATTAGCAGATTCGGATCCGCAAAGGTCGTATTTTACAATCGATCTGTATCTAGAGTGGTTTCCCCGACTAGAGAGTAACTCAACTGATAAAACGAATTCGTATTCGAGCATGGCCATGCATTTCGATTCTGACTCCTCGAGTGGCCCTGAGAAATATCGAGTACCTGATAAAGGCTGAATATTTCCTTCAACTCCACTCCTTCCGATCTAAGCACAACATGAAATGACCCAGAAAAATCTACTTGGCCCCCTGTTACGGATGACCGTGAGAAAGAAACCAAAGTCACCCAAAATCTGCCTTAGTCTCAAGAGACAGTCGATAGTCAAAAGAATCGACTCTTAGGATCACCATGGAGGTCCTATCCACAACCGGGCACCGAATGTTATAAAACATTTAGGACTCCACGTCGATGTCACAATTGTGTCCTACGAAATATCCGTATAAATCGCCTCTGTGATTGGTCAGTCAACCTTTTGACTTATGGCTCGTTGAACCCACCATCAACCAACGTCACAAAATAATTACCTTGAGTTATCAGCTCACGTGGGCAATCAAGGACCAAAAATATAATGTTTGTTCAGTTCACTTTGTGGTGTTCAAAATTGTCGTACAAAACCACATGAAAAACAAAATATATAACTATCAAAACGATGATGTCGTATAGAGTACATGAGGGAATGAATCTAATCCATAAAAGAGTACTACAACTTAGGAACACGTTTAATTCCCATGGAATTAACGTGCCCTTCATGCTTATCTTGTCGTAATGGTTTAGTGAGAGGATCTGCTATGTTATCATCTGTAGCAATCTTTTCTATCACTACTTCTTTTTGCTCCACGTAATCTCGGATTAGATGAGCTTTCCGTTGTACATGTCTAGACTTGTTGCTAGACTTTGGCTCCTTAGCTTGGAAGATGGCACCTCTATTGTCGCAATAAATAGTGATCGGGTCATTCGAACGAGGCACTACAGATAATCCTTGTAAGAATTGACGCATCCATATCGCTTCCTTTGCAGCTTCAGACGCGGCATAGTACTCGGACTCAGTCGTAGAATCTGCTGTAACACTTTGTTTGGAACTCTTCCAGCTGACTGCAGCGCCATTAAGAGTAAAAACGAATCCAGACTGAGATTTTGAGTCATCTCGATCCGTTTGGAAGCTAGCATCTGCGTAACCGGTTGCGCATAGCTTTTGATCGCCTCCATAAGTCAATGCCCAATCTTTAGTCATCCGTAGGTACTTAAGAATGTTCTTGACAGCCATCCAATGTGATTCACCTTGGTGCTGTTGGAATCGACTTGTCATACTCAATGCATATGCCACGTCCGGACGTGTGCATATCATGGCATACATGATTGATCCTATAGCCGAGGCATAAGGAATCCGTGTCATGCGCTCTTTCTCTTCCGGTGTCTCTGGTGCCTGAGACTTGCTCAAATGCACCCCTGGAGCCATAGGAAGAAACCCCTTTTTGGAGTTAGTCATGCTGAATCTCTCTAGGATTTTGTCTATGTAAGACTCCTGACTGAGAGATAACATCCGTCGTGATCTATCTCGATAGATACGGATGCCCAAAATTCTTTGTGCCTCACCCAGATCTTTCATCTGGAAATGGTTTTTCAACCATACTTTCACCGAAGTTAAGAGAGGTATGTCATTCCCAATCAGGAGTTTGTCATCGACATACAATATTAGGAAGACAATCTTGCTCCCACTCGACTTGATATAAAGACATGGTTCCTCGACCGATCGAGTAAATCCATTTTCTTTAATCACTTGGTCGAAGCGATGATTCCAACTCCGAGATGCTTGCTTAAGTCCATAAATGGAACGCTTAAGCTTGCATACTTTCTTAGGATGTTCTGGATCGATGAAACCTTCGGGTTGTACCATGTACAACTCTTCCTCCAAAAAACCGTTTAAGAAGGCGGTTTTCACGTCCATTTGCCAAATTTCATAGTCATGAAAAGCGGCAATCGCTAAGATAATCCGAATGGAACGCAACATGACTACGGGTGCAAAAATTCCATCGTAGTGCAAACCTGGCACTTGGGTGAAACCTTTAGCAACTAGTCGTGCTTTATAGATATCTTGTTGACCTTCCACAGAATGCTTTATCTTGTAAAGCCATTTGCATTGAAGGGGACGAACCTTAGCAGATAAGTCAACAAGATCCCATACGTTGTTCTCATACATTGAGTCCATCTCGGATTGCATGGCCTCAAGCCATAGCTTTGAGTCAGAACTGGTCATGGCACCTTTATAGGTTGCGGGTTCACTACTCGTTAAGAGTAGAATGTCATCTATGTCATGTTCCTCGACCATACCAATGTATCTGTCCGGAGGAATAGAGACTCTTCCCGACCTCCTAGGTTCCTTAGGAATATTCACCGCAGCCGGGATTGAAGGAATTGGTTCCTCCAATGGTTGCTCGGTATTTGGTTCTGGAATCTCCGACAGGTCGAAGGTTCTATCACTCTTTGCATTCTCGAGAAATTCCTTCTCTAAGAATGTCGCACTAGCCGCAACAAAGACACGTTGTTCGGTTGGCGAATAAAAGTAATGACCAAGTGTTCCCTTAGGGTAACCTATAAAGTATGTCTTGACCGATCGCGGGCCGAGCTTATCCTCGTGTCTCCACTTGACATAAGCCTCGCAGCCCCAAACCCGTATAAAGGACAAGTTAGGGACCGTTCCCTTCCATAGTTCATATGGAGTCTTGTCAACAGCTTTAGACGGACTTCGGTTAAGTATTAGAGCAGCTGACAGAAGAGCATAACCCCATAATGAGTCAGGCAACACGGCGTGACTCATTATGGATCGAACCATATCAAGTAGAGTTCGATTTCTCCGTTCGGACACACCATTCAACCGAGGTGTTCCGGTGGAGTTAATCGTAAGGCAATCCCACGTCTTTTAAGGTGTTGATCAAACTCGTGAGAAAGATACTCGCCACCACGATCCGAACGTAGTGTTTTAATCTTTCTACCCAAGAGGTTCTGCCCTATTCTCGGTATTCTTTGAATTTCTCAAAGGATTCACTTTTATGCTTCATTAAGTAGACATAGCCATATCTACTTAAATCGTCCGTGAAAGTGATGAAATACCTATAGCCTTCTCGTGCGGTGATTGACATAGGTCCACATACATCCGTGTGTATGAGTCCTAATAGGTCAGCAGCGCGCTCCAACACCTTTGAAGGAAATCCGAGTCATCTTACCGATGAGACATGATTCACACGTGCCAAATGATTGAAAATCAAAGGCTGAGATAGCTCCATTCTTGATGAGCTGTTTTACGCGTTTCTCATTAATGTGTCCCATACGGCAGTGCCATAGATACGTTTGATCTTTGTCACCAACCTTTAACCTTTTATTCATTACGTGTAATATTTCGGTGGTCTGATCTAAAACATAAATTCCGTTCATGGAGACTGCCTTGCCATAAATCATATCGTGTAATGAGAAAATGCAAGTATTATTCTCTATTACAAATGAAAAACCAAGTTTGTCAAGTGCAGAAACTGAAATAATGTTTTTGGAAAGACTGGGTACATAATAGCGATTATATAAAAATAACTCAAATCCGCTAGGAAGTCGGATCACATATGTTCCCCTTGAGACACGACCCACTCGTGCTCCATTCCCAACACGCAGGTCCACCTCACCCTTTACGAGGGGTTCGATGTTTTGGAGCCCCCGCACATGATTACACAGATGAGAACCACAGCCAAGATCTAGCACCCAAGTTCCGTAACTTGCGTGGTTAATCTCAATCATATGAATAAAAGTAGAAGAAGAAGACATACCAACGGGTTTAACGCGACCTGCTTTTATGTCCTCATGATAAACAGGACATGTGCGCCTCCAATGCCCGATCTTGTGGCGGTGATGGCATTCCATGTTTTCGGTTTTGCTCTTTGTCACGCCTGATGAGTTGCTCGACTCACCAGGCCCACTCTTACCTGACCCCGACTTCTTGAACTTCGGTTTACCTCTTGCTAGGTTTGCCCGAGCTTTGCCCTTACCCTTGCCCTTGTTTGACACAACGAGAACATCCTGTTTCAAGCTCCCACTTTGAACTTCATGTCCTTCTCATTGACGAGGAGGGAGTGTAGTTCATGGGGACTTTTCTTCAAATCATTCATATAGTAATTGGCTCTAAAGAGCGCAAAACCATCGTGGAGTGAGTGAAGCATGCGGTCAATCACAATGTTCTCGCTGATTTTACAATCAAGCGCCTCCAGTCTCTCGACATTCTCAATCATGCTTTGAGAATGTGTGGGCTAACCGTTGGCCCTTACGAGTCTCGCATCAAAGAAGCGAGTGGTATGCTCATAGGTCACGATTCTCGGAGCTTTCGAGAATTCCTTAGTGAGCGTGGTGAAAATCTTGTTTGCACCTTGGGCTATGATAGCGTTTACGCAAATTAGATTCCATTGCAAAAATGAGTACGTTTTTAATCGCACCCGCTTCCATGACGAAGTCGCTATACGTGGAGACCTCGTTAACTCGAGCCGTGGGGCCTGGGGTTGGCGGGAGGGGCTCGGTCGATACTTGAGCTTCCGTCGGCGGTGGCGGCATTCCGTAATGCCGCTTCCCATTCCGCGAAGTTTGATCCATCATTCTTCGATCTAGTAGACCGATTCATCCGATTCATAAAGATCCGAAGCCAGGACTCACGGTCCAATGTGGCACTTGGCATTGGGTCATCGAGGATGCCAGCCATTATGTTATTAGCAGTTTAAAATTCGTGATCTACGCTGAAAAAGAAAGAGAAACAAAAACGAAATAAGCAACTCATCGAGGTGATTTAAGTCTATTTAAAATTCATTTTAATCGTGTAGACTCATTGCACTTGCATAATTGATCTCCCTCAAGAATAATACAAGTGATCCCAAGACTCAATTTCCGTAAATTGATAAGCCAACTGTTTAGCTAGTTTTCCGTAAAAACTCTTGGTCGATAGATTTCCGTAAATCCTATCTATAGTCCACCATAATCACAGGATCGTACGAGTGACCATAGTGTTGAGATAAAATAAGTCAATCAGTTCCAACTTACCCGACGTAGAAGGGGTCATATTATGCCTACCGACGAAGAAGGGATTCATTGGAGTTTGACCTATAAAGACTGTTCTCAATTTTTGGTTATACGAGGAAGATCCCATCAACTTAGTTTTAATTCATTTTAAGTGAACGAATAACTAGCATTGCGTGAATGAATTAACTTAGGTGATGGCTTAAAATTGATCGTGTGACATAAGAATGTCAAAGAAAACTAACGCGTGACCTCTATATGAGTCAGTTTTCATGCAATTATTAGGTGGTTTGGTTTTTAGGCGGAAAATGATGCAATCTATCGTTACGATAAAATAAATAAAAGAATGTAATACGTAAATAAAATTCCTAGTGTGGCCTATCCTAGTAAAAAGAACATAATACAACTTTGGAATCCACCGTTGGACCCGAGAAGCTTGTCTTGATGTTCCATCTTTGTCCATGCAGCGGGAGTGAGCATCCGATCTCCATCTTTAGTCTTCTCAAAATTACAATTAAAATTTACAAAATATAAACCTATTTACATTCTAAATAAAAACTGTAATTACAAAAAAAAATGGAGATACGAGATCTCAAAATACAACCAAGACCGTGTTCCATCTTTACGGTAACACGTTCTACTAAGGCCACACTAAGTTACAACCGTTTGTAAAATTAAATAAATACGTAATTAAAAGCATTCAAGGCATTCAACAATAACGATAAAAAAAATGCATCAACTAAAACAAATTCATTCGTGACATAATTCCGTAATTATGTTAAATTTATCCAAACCACCTTTTAACGATTAAAATTATGTGATAAAACCGCTTCTATCTGTTTAATTTTAATCTATTACAATCCGTTACTTTAAATATGCTTTAAAATAACTATATGGTACGTGAGTGAACCGTTTCACTATCAAGCGAGTGTACAACATCCGTATGATGTACATTTTATGGCCAAAAGAGAATTTTGGAACAATAAGAGTAAAATTCATAGCTGCCAAAACAAAATCCCTCGATCCAGGGACAAAAGTTCTCGATCGAGGAATAAAAGGGCTCGATCGACTGAACTGCTAGTCGATCGAGAGGTATGCCAAACAGTAAGTGCTCGATCGACAGAACTAGAGGTCGATTGAGGACTTTAGTCAGCAAAACTGTTCGATCGAGTACGAGGACCTCTCGATCGAACAGAGGGGTTTTAAAAAGTGGTCGATCGAGTAAAGCAAGTACTCGATCGATCAAAAACAACACTGAAAAGCTCTCGATCGAGTAGAATTATGTTCGATCAAGGGCAAAAACATGCTGAAACATAAAACCCTCGTGAAAACAGTTTGACATAGCAAAACAATTGTAATTTTTGATCTAAAACGCGGAAAATCAAAACAACAATTGTCAATATTTAACATATTGCTATAATCTCCGTATAAAATAACAATATGCAAAAGAACAAAACAAAAAATCAATCAAAAACAGCCGTGTGATACATGTGACGGCACGGTTTTCAAGACAAAAACAACAACAAGTGCAACCGTGTAAACTGGACACGGTTCCCCAGACAAAAAAACGCAAAACAGCCGTGTGCAAAACAAAAAATTGCCGAGAGGCTGCCGCACGGTTTTTAAGAAGAAAAATTATCGATTCAAAATCGTTTGATGAAAATCACATAGAAAAATTTACGTGGCCTTGCTCTGATACCACTTGTAGGGTAATATCCGTATAAGACCCTTAAAATTTAGGACTATAACGTAAATTTAACATGTAATATATGGTCATAAATGAAATACAATAGAAAACGATAAAGATTAGGAATCAACCTCGGGTCCTTTGATGTGCGGCGTAAAGAACAGAAATCAAAGTAGATTTCCTCCTAATCGTTGCACCCAAGACCGTCTGAGACTATGCCCTTGTGCTAGAAATGCTCTCTAATTGACTTGCAATATTGAGAGAGCTATTGTGAGGTTATTCGATGTAAGATCTAGAAATTTCGGAGAAAAATACTCAAAACCCTAATATTTTTGTCAAAATGAATGATTAGGGCAAAAGGAGAGAAAGCTCTCCTTTTGTTGCTTGGTTCGGCCGTGAGCCTCAATAGGGGAGAGTGGGCTTTCCACTTTCTCTTATTTTTAACTCGTGGTTCGACCCGAAATTCGCTAAATGTATATGACATGGTTTTATTATAAATCGTCATCGGTTATCGGTTATTAATATATCGTCTAGTAATAAGGATTAGCTGATATATTAATACATGTCCGACAAAGACAATATTGTATAATTAATTCAATATACATTAATTAAATATAATCGTTTATATTTAATTTACGAATTAATCTTTAATTCGCCTTAGCCCATTTTATTTAATCCGTATTAAATAAAATATCTCAACATCGCATTTTGACTAATTACTAGTCAAATAACTCGGACTAACTGCTTAGTCAATTTTTTCGCATCAACATGATGTATTTTCATACCGTCACATCTCTCAAACGTATCCTATAGGTGTGACTTTTAGGGACCAGTTGATCACCGCCATCTGTATGACAATAACGTCAAACTTATCTAGCAAGCCAACCGTTATTGATAAACGTGGACCAACTGATTATAATACAAAAGTATACCCTTTGATCCTTTTAGAGATTTATAAGTCCTTGCACTAACTGTAAAGGACACCAGCCCCAACAGTCCACCGTTGTTGAATTTGAAAATAGTGTTCTTGAGCCAATAATGGGATTTAGTTGATGGTTGTTGTGTCTAATTGGACAACAAAGGCTTAACCTTTGTTGTCATGAGTGGATCTTGTTTAATTTGTATAAATTTCGTCTTAAAACTTCGTCTTAAATTTTCGAATTTTAGACAAGTCATGCCCAATTTTTGATTTTTCATGAGTAAAAACGTGGTTTAATTGCTTTATGAGACCATTATTTGGTTGATAATGTGATATGTGGTCCCAAATTGAAACTAATCTTGCCTTCAAATTTTGGGTAAAATTTTTCCATGAACAATGCCTTTTCATGCCTTAAGGATAATTTTTCCATGTTGTGGGATTGAGAATTTTATGGCTATTACTGTTCTATAAGAGGGATTAAAAGAAGTTTTGTCTCAATTTCTTGAAAAAAAATCCGACACTAGCCATGTCAAATTTTAATTCCTTGTTTACTACTTGAGTCACTTTCTTATGATTTCTCCGAAACTCCAACCCATGGTGCTTGAAGTAGCCTTACACTTAAAATTTGCTCGACCCAAAGGTTTTAAAATGACAAGGAAGACTTCTTTTAAAATTTTGCCCGACTAATTCTCATTTTATCAAGCTTAACAAGTTAAATTAACAACATCAACATGTAACCTCTTAAGTAAGACTTTAAAGTGTGGGTAAATGACTAATACGATAAGAAACTAGTGTAATGTGTCATGGTTGAGTCAAAATTTGATCAAGTTGAATGATGAATAAGAATAACACACGTTATGAAAGTCGTGTTTTAAAACCGTATTATATCACAAGAGTCTTTAATTTTTGGGAAAAGAATGTAACATGTAAATTTTTTGAAAAGTTGGTTAAAATTGCAAAGAAACTATCTTGGAGATCCCTTTCATTTGACATTCATCAATTTGAGGAGTTGAGAAAATCCTCATTCACATCCAACATTTGCTTCCAATTATTACCTTTTCCATTCCATATCTTGTGTGTGATTCTCTCGTAGCATGGCAAGGAACGCTAGAACCGGTCGTGGAAGGAATGCTCACCAACCTCAATAAGAGGCACCGCCCGCTCTCACCCTCCCGGACTACCTGTCTATAGCTTTTGGGAGCGAGGAGCACCGGGATAAGTTCGAGGTCCTAGCCACTAGGAGGATGGCCCCGACCAAGTGCATGTTGGTAACTACCTTAGAGACCCTAGGGATAGAGAAGGAGGTGCACAACAGCTTCACGGTTCTCGGATTGGAGGGTTTGTACAACTTGGAGGAGATAAGTTACCACAACCTCACCCTTGAGTTTTTGAGCTCCTTCACCTATGACAAGGAGACCCATAATGTGAGTTTTAGGCTCAAGAATACTCCTTTCAACCTAGGTAGTGATACTTTCGCCGACCATCTAGGGGTGGGTAAGCGAGTCGTGGGTCACCATGATAAGGTCGAGAAAGACATGAAAGCTTCAAAGTGTTATCATCTTTACATAAGCAAGGAAAAGGTTAGTGTGAGTAATATGAAGACTAGTGACATTGAGCACCCCGTCCTAAAGATTTTCTTGCGCTCCTTGACCAACCTCCTCTATGGGAGGAAGGACCCGAACAAACTCAACTCCACGGAGGTGGTGATCTTGAGCTCCTACCTTAACCCCCGCCATGAAAACCATTTCCACTTCAATGCCGTGTCTTTAGTGTGTCTTGCCCTTGGGAGGATGGCCGAGGCGGACCAATGCTCCTTAGATTGTGGGGCCTTGGTGACTCAATTGGCCAAGAACTTGTTAGCTTACGAACCGGGGGTGGTGGATGCACCCATGTCCAAGAAAGTTGTTTATTTTGATCTTGATTGGTTGAGAGCTAAGTCTTGGGTGGTAGATGGAGAGGAGGACGACACCTATTCTTGGAGGGTTGATGATTAGTGGTATATGAAGCTCCCCGCCGGTGAGGACTTACCCCCGACTTCCCCTTTATAGAGAGCGGGATCACCCCGCCCGAGGCCCAAACGTATACCATCCCTAGTAGCCTTACTTTTGATCTAGATGATGCTACCTAGTAGCGGGAGGCACCTCCGTTACCTCCCTCACCTCGTGCTCCCTTCGAGCAAGCTCCCACATCTTTTCCCCACCCCATGCCTACCACTATGATGCCCCCACCTTATGCCGGGAATTTTGGCCAAGCCCCACCCACCTTTGACTCCAACTATCCCATGTCGTACCTCATACACCGAGTGAACACCGACCTTGTGTTGAGAGACATGCACGAAGCGACCTATAATCAAGGAGTACGACCCGCCCACCGCCCTCGCTTTTGGTCCGGACCCGGAGACACCTCCGGAGTCTTTAAGGCCTATGGTATCCAACCATCGGATTGGGAGATCAACTTTCCTTTCGGCGTGGGACACTTACGTGACCCATACATGGGTGATACTGGGATCTATCCAAGCAATTTCGACCAAGGGAGTGGAAGTGAGGCGGGAACATCCGCAGCGATGGAGGCCATGGACCTTGATGAAGTATGGGAGGAGGCGGCTCGTAGGGTACCGAGAGATGAGGAGGAGAACGAAGAAGAGGAAGAGGGCAAGAAGGAGAAGCAAGCTCAAGGAGGAAACAAGACGGGGAAGAGTCGTTCCGGGTGGGCAAGATGGGTGTCAAGCATTGACAAGAAGAGGAAGCCCTCTGCGTAGTGGCGGTTTTATGATTCGGACCCTTTTGGAATTTTCATTATCATTTAGAACTTTGAACACTTTAATTCTCGTATTGTAAGCCGGCCACAAGGCCAATACTAGTAGACCTTGTGTAATTGAATGGTGTGGTAAACACCGTTTGGACTCCATCGCATGTATGCTCGACCATTGGGGAACTTGGAGGCCATTGGTGGCCGAAAATTTAGACTCCAGTAATAGTCGGCCGAGTACCCTTCTTACTCGACCGAGTGGCGGTCCACTCGACCGAGTGACAGCTCCACTCGATCGAGTAGGCTGAAAGACAGACCTGGAAACCTCATGTAAATAACCCCACTCGACCGAATGACGTCTCGACCGAGTGACTTTGACTCGGCCGAGTAACTGCTGAATTCAACCGAGTACAGTGGAATTTGACCCTTTCTAGGAATTTTAGAACACCTACGATGCAATTGACCTTGACTTTGGACTATGCCGACCTATTAAGGGTCGATTGACCATAGAAAACCCACACGATAAACATTTATGAATTGTTTACTCCTGGTCTTGTCCATTGTTTGGGTCGTATAAGAAAATAGTCAACCTACATATGGTTATATGATGGCATAAAGTACATGAAAATGTGTAGGCACTCCGTAATTGTAGTGGCAAAGTAAATAATAGTAGTAAGTACCCACCTCGTGACGAGTTTGTAACACAAGTACGTGTTGTGACGGTTCAATATGATATGTTGAATATTAAGAGTGGTTGAGCCTAGTCATAAAGAGTACTCATATACATGTATATATACATATAGTAATCATACACATAAAAACCCCATTAATAGTTACCGACCCTGGCTGCGCATAACATATAGATATAGTAAAACAAGCCGATACCCTTTGGAGAACACAACATGTGACAATAATGGTAGGTTACCAGGAGAGTATCATATGAGACTTATAGCGAACTTCGGGATGAAGTTCCCTTTTAGGGGAAGTGAATGTAAGAACTCGTAAAATTTAGAAAAGAAAGAGCACGATACGTGGCAAAGTAGTGATAATGAACAAGACCTAGGATAGATAGGATATAATTGTGTAAAAATAAGAGTGATGATGGCAAGAGAACACACGGGAACCGAGAAAGAGGCTCGAGAGTAGACCAAGGAATAGTGGGAAAGGGAGTGAGTGGCGAACTTCGGGGACGAAGTTCATTTTAAGGGGGGAAGATTTTAATACCCGGCATTTGTGGGACCCGTACTTAGACCTAGGGACGCGTGAGGGAACCCACATGTACTCGGAAGTAAAGGATAATCCTCCTACGAGACCAAGTAAGACCTAAACTAAACCTAGTAGACTTCCAGTGGACCGAGTAGAACCCCAAGTGGACCAAGTGAGTCGGCACTCGATCGAGTGAGGGTACACTCGACCGAGTGAGTGCCACTCGATCAAGTGAACTGGTCACTCGGTCGAGTAGAGCTGAGCTGTACCCGAGAAAGGAAATTCGGGATTTCATTCTATCCCAACCCTATCCCATTCATTCTGCTCCTTCTTCCTTCTTACACTAAAACCCTCTCCCTTCTCTCTAAAATGCTCCGAAATGCCCTTCCCTTGGCCTTCAAGCTTGGATTAATGGTGGAACACATTTCCTATGTCCCGATCTACCTTTCTAAGTAGAAATCTCACCTTTTCCTCTTTGTCTTATGAGTAAATTCGAGTTAGGGTTTACTAAGAGAGGTTAATTAGTATTTAGTTATGTAAAATGAGTAATTAGTAACTAATAATGAGGGATTTTATGTTTTAATTTAGTATAAAGTGAATTGTGATAGTTATTACATGATTTATGTAGGATGAGACGATTTTATGAGATGGATACTTGGTGATTTCGATTAGCTTGAGGATTATGCTAAAAGGTAGGTTATCCTACTCGGTTTCAATATTTGTAGATACCTCATTTCTACACCTCCCGCCAACCACCCAGTGATGATTGAGCCGCATGTTTGGTACACGGAATGATTTATGACAGTCCGTAAGTTTATCGTCAAGTGATAGCTCAAATACTTGTGTCTACCCCTTGGTCGTCATCTACGCGCCGATACGGTCATTTTGACAGTAACTAGAGTTCATTTGGAGTCCGGGTAAAAAACCGCTTCATTTTCTAAGAAACCATTTAAAATGCCGAGTCGGAATGATCTAGAATATTCCATTTATTCCATAATTTAATTTTATATCTTTTGGTAAAATATATCTCGTAAATCATATTTTAAGAAATAAGGAAGCATAAATCTACCGCAATTCCATAAAAGAAATGCGGAAATCTTTCTTCCGCAGGAGGAAACCTCTAGGGAAATGACGCAGCAGACGCTGCGCCTCTTGGAAGGATCGCAGCAGCTGCTGCGCCCCTTCTCCAGCTCATTTCTGCCTGTTTTCAGATGTTTCCAAAGTTTGAGTCATTCCATAACTCATCACATTTTTTAGTATAAATAAGGAGCTTCGTTCCACATATTTTTCACGCGAGTGTCCGCCCTTCTCTTCTCCCTTTGCATTCTAAGATCGTGCTCTAAGCTTCCGACGCCTACATGCTTGATTAATCGACCACGTAAGCTCAGATCATTCTGAGTTCCAGTCACGTTGCATGACCGACCAATTCGACCACTACACATCAATCAACTTAATCTAAATCCTCTAACGAGGGCACTTTCTTCATACATTCGAGTCGAGCAATCACTAAACGTTAACTTAGTTAATCTCACTTCGTCAATCACGTAAGTCTCAGGGTGTAAACCCCATCTTTTTTTATTGTATTTTATTTTTGTACTCATAATTGTAAGATTTACGTCAAAAATATGTTTAAAACCGACTTCTAAAACCCTGTTATCAAACTGTTTTTATGGATCAGCATCAACCAGACGTCGAGAATAAACGCAGCAGCTGCTGCGCCTCTTTGAAGGGTCGCAGCATCTGCTGCGCCTCTTCCAGAGGCTGCCGCTGCTTCTGATCTTCTTCTTCTTCCTCGGCTTTCTGTTGTTCTTTTTGTTCTTTTGTTTTATTTTCTTATTTTCTTTCTTTTCTTCGTACATAAATAAATTTTAATGTATTCCTTTTAATTATCACGTTTTGTTTACGACTTAAATCCCTTATAATATATATTTGTGGGTTTTCGTCACTAAACCAAACCCGTATTTTAGAAACTCGATTTGTTCATATGAAGTTTCTGGAATTCGAGCTTTGTACATATTTCCATTGTTTATTTCCAGTTTATCACATCCTTTCAAGTTAGTTTCCGTCTTCGTAAATAACCTAATTCGTCTTAATCCATTTATAATTCGTTTTAATTAGTTTTAATTTATGTTTATCGCTTTTATGACGTTTTTATATGCAAATAATATGTTAAATCACCTTCACTTGAGTCAAATACCGATAATCAACCATTAAAATGCCAATGAACAATAACAAACCCGCGGTTTTGAATTCACAGCCAGAACTCAACTCTAGAACAGACGCAGCAATAGCTGTGCCTCTTCCAAGGGATGCAGCAATGTTGCGCCTATTCTGGGATGAGTTCTGTCCCTGAACTTCCGTTCTCGCTTTGACCTAATCCTTAATTACGTAATTAATTGACTATTAACCGTAATATCACTCTTGATCTGTCTTATTTTTGTTACTTTAATTTTCAACTCTTTTGTTTTCCTTTCTTTTCTTCAAATCGTCCGTCTTGAGTATATTTTTGACGTAAATCAATTAATCCATTTTAATTCATTGTAATTTTATTTATTGTAATTTTAATTATCGTTATTTATCATATTTATTATGTATGGTTTATTTATTTGTGATTCACATGTAATTAATCTTAAATCCCAAACTCGACATTAATAAGTGCTAATTACTTGTCCACCAACATAGTTTAATTCACATGCTAGGATTAATCTATTATTTGTTGCATTGCATGTATATAATCGACGACATATCAAATATGAATAAATTCCCTAATCATTAGTAGAGGCCGCTATCGAGGCGGGCGGGATTAGTTGTTCAGTAAAAGGACTTCCTTATACGTACTCTCACCCCTTACTCCAGATCTCTGTGAACATCCGTGTTCATTGGCATCCACGAGAGTTATTCTAGACATAGAATGCTAAGGGTAACGAGTTCTTAGTGTTCATGTCCCTACTTTGTGTCTTGACATGGCACGAGGTATTCTAACGGTTCCAATTTTCCATAAAAGTTGGTGGCGACTCCACAAATGCAACGCTTGTCCCAAGCGCCTCCGTGGCCCATGTCCACAGTTTGGCGACTCCCCTGGGGATGATACACTTACGTGTTACCCAGGGTGAAACTTGAAAGGTTAGGGAATAGTTTATACGAGACAGTTGTCGGTTTTCATTACTCGACCTTCTTAGGTTGTTTTATTCGGCCTTCCTAGGCCCAACCTAACCCTTTCGACCAATCGTCCCGTCTGGACGGTCCAAATTCTTATCTGGGCCTAAAGATGGATAGCGATTGACGTCAACCATACCGTGGTACATACTCATGTTTGTATCAAGATCTTTCACTACTCGAGGAAATGGACTAGGAATCGACCTTACTCTTGTTTGGCACAGACCTCTCCACAGACCACGGTTTGATTGCTTAGTATGGCAACCCATCTTTTTAAACCAAAACCCTTTAAATGCACTCAGCATACCGTTATAATGCCCATATGTATGTTTGTATCATATACGTGATCCCCATTTGCAAAAAAAACTATGACGAAATTTTGTAAAATAAAATCCATTACCTTTCCACTTTCTCTAAAATTCAATTTTCAAAATTCCATCCAATTTTAAATTTTTCAAAAATGAAATCCTTCGTAAATTCTCAAAACAAAATAAAAAAAAAAGTAAAAAAAAAAACGTCTTAAATCAAAATATTTTCAAACCATGTAAATGTAAATGTGTAATTTCAATTGGGCTAAGTTAGAGTCAAAATTCAAACCGACTATGTCCTAGTCGGAACTCTGTCGAGTCATAAACCCGTCTTCCTTTACATTTTGGATCTTTTCAAACTCAAGTCAAGTCCTAAGGCGTCACGCCGTCATTTTGGACCCCCATACCCTAATTCAGTTAGGATATAAGCATTTCCGACACCTCGAGTCGCACGTGCCCGAGTCATACATAAAAGACTTATTAACACCTATAAACACACCTCGGGTTCTACACTTATACTCGAGCCTAGAATCAACACGTGTCATCAATCCCGTCAATAAGGTCAGCCATATAAGGGTCACTCTGTCAAAGTCAACACTCGAGTCTAAATTAAAGTCAAGCACCGTGAATTCAAACACGAGAAGTCACTCACGACATTTCATGAATTCACAAGTCGATGTCTACATTTGTCATCTTATCCTCGTAATTACTTGTCCCTTCCTGTGTTAGTTGCTTATTGCCTTAGTATGCGTGATCCCATGTCTAATCGAGTTGTAATGCGCGTCATTTCTGTCGAGTAGGAATCCGTCAAGTTCCGTCAGTCAGCAAAGTCACGAAGCAGCTCAAGCCACAATCACCGTGTCTCTCCAAGACGTTTATGCCATGGTCCTGCGAGTTCAAGCTACAGTGGAAAATTTGAGCATTCGCGTCCTCACCATTGAAAATGGGATGGTGGGAAAGAACACGCCACCTAAAGAAACCTCTAGTCTAGGTCGTCCAAAGCTTACCTCTTGCAATAAATGTCGTCCTAGAAAGCCGAAGACAACCGAAAGGAAACCTGGTAGGCATCAAAGGGTGCTTTCGGATTTAGGCATGTCTTATGCCGATACTTTGAAGAGACTCTCTGCCCAAGGTAAGCTACATCCAATAGTTCTGACTCCGGATCCACCTTTAGAGATGCAGGTGAACCTCTGGAAGGGCAACAAATACTGCCTATATCACCAAGGTAGAGGCCATAATATTGAAGAGTGTTTTCTCTTGAAACACACCATCCAAGATATGATCGAAGATGGCAAGCTTCCAGTGCCACCTTCTGTCGAGCAATCCAAGAAGATCAACCCTCTTGGATCTAGCAGCACTAAACATGATGAAGAATTATCCCTAGATTGTTCTCACCTCCTCGCTCCTCATGATAACGAAGAAATCAATGTCTTCGAAGACGACAATATCCAAAGTGGAATGCTCATGCTTTCTATTGCCTTCAATAATAAATTTTCCAAGTTAGAGGGAGCCATTGATAATCTAAACTCTCGGCTTTCCAACATAGAGAATCAGTTTGCTGAAATGGGTAAGAAGCTTGAGGCCCAACCTCTCAAGATGAATCCTCAACCTCACAGTCCTAAGAAGAACGCAACAAGTGGGCAATCTATTCCTAGTTCTTCTCATCCAGGAATCAAAATCAATAAAGACAACCACATAGACCCTTCGTCAAAGAAACCTAACAACTCTCCAAAGTCATTCACAAAGGCTTCCGACAAGAAGGATACACCTCGTAGGAAATTTACCAACATTAGTATTACATACACTGATGCCCTTCAGAGACTCTTGGAGCGACGAATGTTGAACCCTATCGGTCCTACACCAGATCCAGAAAAGAAGTCTAAGTTCTGGGATAAGAATGCCTACTGCAAGTACCATAGGGGCAAAGGGCACGATACGGAGAAATGTTTCAAATTAAAACATGTCATTCAGGATATGATCGAAAGCGGGAAGTTTTCCCTCTCAACCTTTAGCCCACAAGGCAGCTTAGGCAATCCTCATGGATATACCACTTATCAAGAAACTCTTCTTCACTGTTGTCCTTCCAGTGTTCCCAATGATGAGGACAAGGTGTTCAAATGGGTGAATGCTCAAAGTCAGATGCCGAAGCCAGTTGCTAGAAAATAAAATGTTCAGGCGTAGGCTGATGATTACGAGTCTGGATATAAGATCGCGTCAAAGTCCGAGTCCGAGACCGAGTCTTAGGCTTTCTCTCCCATAATTTTTTCTAGTGTCTTTCTTCGTGTCCATTTCCAATCTTAGTGACAACCTGGGGGCTGTCCCACGTGTCACATGTCTTCTCGAGTCTATACATTTATTATTCATATCAATAAAAGTACACTTTTCAATCCACTTATTCTATCCTATCTCTTCCTTTACCCTTTTTCTGTGACAACAAGAATTGACTTGAGACATTTTAAAATGAACAACGCATGTCGAGTCAATGTGAGTGCACTTAAATAATGTTCCATTCCAAGTTGTAGAGGACCTGAAACTCCGTGTTCATTTTCCTTACCTATTCCATGTCCGGTAACAGAAACCTCACTATACCCCAGTTTAGGACGAGCCTATCTGATGTGACTCATATTTGAGCATATTTAGTCCCCGAATTAACCTCGTTCCTATGCTTTATAGCACATATTTGGGTCATTTACTATCTTTAGTTTCCCATTTTACATATTCTTTGAGGTTTGTCTCCTTGTTAGGAAAGGATTGCTAACCTTGCATTTATGAGGCGAAATGGAGCTAAATGGATCGCATCTAATGACCAAGCATCAAAGAGAAGACCGACACTAGAGGCCTAAGTAGATAAATAAAGTGAAATGGGCAATGATGAAAAGATCCTTGCATCCCCAACATGATCCTTGCGGATTGTTAAGAAGCTAAAGAAGAAAAGCACTCTGCCCAGGGATCCGAGCTGCCCGAGCACGATCCGAGCGTCCCAGAACACCAGGATCCGAGCGGCTTCTTTCCAGGACGAGCGGACCATGCAGCAGGGATCCAAGCGTCTTCTCCAGGATCCGAGCGGATCACAAGGTAGAACAACCCGTGCCACAGCACGGGACGAGCGGATCGAGGTAGGACTAGCAAGGAGGATCCGCGCATTTCCCTCGGGAGTAGCATTTCCTCAAGTTTTCTTAGGGTCTTAATAGTCATTTAAGCCCTTAGTAACCCTAATCCTTGTACCTAATCTTTAGTATAAATACCCCTTTGAACTACCTAGATTGGCATCAACTCTTATGCTCTCTTAATCATTTCTTAATCCAATCTTAATACTCTCTTAATTTAGTTGTAATATATTTCTCAATATTAATCACATCTTAATCTTTCCTTAATTTATCTATTATTCTTCCTTTTATTTAGGTAATTAGAAGATTATTTGAGTTTATTTGGAGGATTGACAACCTTCCATCAATCATCAAGTACTTCTATTATTCTTGGCTTTATTATTTGGAATCATCTTCATAGGTATAATTTCTCTTTACCCTTGTTTAATTATTGTTAATCACTTTCATTTATTCATCATGTTTTGCTTTGTTAGTATGATTGACAACCTTATTAGCATGCTAAACTTGATCATGAGTGAGTAGTTCTTTAGCTAAGGTTAATGGGGAATTAGGGGCAACAAACATGGGGATTGATCTATGCTTAATCTAATATGTTTTCATAATTAATTTGCTTGCTTGTTGTGATTTCAACTTATGCACATGTTATGTTTGATGAAATGCGAGCCTATGAATCCTTGCATTTTTTACCCATCTCTTATCTCTTCAATGAAGCTTGTAAGACATAAACCAACTCGAGCCTCATTAGACCATGCATAAAGTTGAATAGGAAGGATTAAATCGACTTGTAGGTGTTGTACAATCTAATCGATTCAGCTCCGGGATCCAAACCTTCTTAGGGATTGTAAGATATACACTAACTCGATACCATCACAACAATTAGTGCTTGCATCTAATTGAGAACATGTTTGTATGATCAACTCCCATGAATCTCCTATGAACCCATGACACCCTAGTGCCTTTAATCATTTATTTACAAACCCCTTTTTAATTGCTTTGCTTCGCTTTCATTACTTTATTTTTATTTTGTTGATTAGTTTAGATTACATATCATCTCAATCCAAATTGTGACACCCTAAGACATAGCTATTTACAATTGAGAATCCTACATCAATACCCGTCCCTTGGGATCCAACCTTTACTTACCTCTTTACTAAGAGTAGTTTGTGAAATTATAAATATTGTTTTGGTTGGTAGCTTTTGACGACGAGTTTTAAACCACACCATTATCTCAAAAGATTCTAAGACGAATCCAGACCATCTCCCTTGTTAACGACCCATGACGAAAGGCAATCCCATTCCCCACAATAAACAACCTGTTTACTGAAGACCAACCCATTTTACACCAAAGGTGCTAGTCTCACCCGAATCCATGGTAGCAAAAAAATCCAAGACGATACGAGCCATGATCAAAGACAAAGGCACAATCAAGAGAAATGACCAAGATCAATATCCAAGGCCGCAGTTATGCCCGTAATCCAAGACAAAAGAGTCAAAAGAAGAAGAAGGCTCAATGAAGCAAGTCAAATTCAATATCCAAAGTCAAAGTTATCTTCAAAAAACCTGAATCAAGAATCTGAGCAAAATCCGAGATATATTCCAGACCAAAAATCTGAGTCTGAATCAAGAACAAGCCTGAAATTAAATGCTAAACGGAATACTACTGAAGTCTATGTAGAATCAAGACACCAATGAAGATGGTCAGCTAGCACCCTTGCTTAGCCTTTCACGCATCACACATCCTAAGTCCTTCTCGAGACCGTTACAGGGAGATAGTTAGGAATTTTGAGAATCCTCTCAAACTCGTCAAGTATACCCATCCTTTAGAGCCAAGACATGGAAACTTGATCCCGCATCAATTAACCTACCTTCATGTGCTCAGGCTACATCAAGCCAGGAGACTCCATTTCCAAGCCATATTACATGCCATAATCCCATCAAGCCTCAACTCCACAAAATCAAAGCTCCAGAGATTTGCTCATGAAAGCCTCTTATGTTCCAAGCTCCACATTCCAAATATCCAATCCAGTCTGACCTTGACCCAGATATGGAGTCTTCAAAATACTTTGTTACCCGGGACGGGACATACCCAATTCATCCTTAGGGTCCACTTCTAGGTATGCTCACTTGACAAGGAAATTTTTACAAAATTAGTTATACCTCTTTGGTCGATGATCAGAGGGAGTTATCTCAAACGATTCTTCGAGTCACCAAAGGAATATATTCTCCTGAACCATGGACTTTAAGGTCCTGACAACATAAGCTTAGGCACACACCTGAACTACGAGCATGGTTTGATTTCACCTCTTCAGGTGGATACGTAGGCAGTCCTTTCTTACACAAGATGGATACAACCACAACACCCAAACAAAATTAACCAAACCTCAAAACTACAATCTGGTTTGATTTCACTCCACGTGAATACGTAGGCAGTCCTCATGAACACAACCATCCCAACTTTTAACTTTTAACCTCAATTATCAACCACCTCAAACATCAACTTTTAACCTCAATTATCAACCTTCCAACCATAATTTCCATTTTTACCTCTTTACTGGGGGCTCCTTTTTGTCACTCAGTCTCCTTTTTTTTTACCAAATTCTAGAGTCATCTTCTCATCCTGGAGGCTTCTCTTCCGAGATGCCACCCTTCCTTTATTCCTCTCTCATTTGAGTTGAGCTAGTGCTCGGTCTGGACAATGACAAAGGTCTTAGATCGATTCTCCAAGTTATCGTGCCTCAAGAGGGATCTCTTTTACAGCAAGCGGCGGCAAAAAGGTGTCCAAGTAGACAACTAATCCACGACTCATGCCTTGCCTTTATATGTCCCCATCATTCTTGCAATTCTTCTACCTTGGGAACTGATACGCGTTGTCACCCATACTTGGCTAGGGGTTGCGCATACTTAGACAAAGTCTGTCAGAGTCATCCCTGTGTCGCGTCCTAGTAGGTCTGCGTCCGCGTCAGTCACGTATTTAAAGCCCATTTGAATATGCGTAACGCATTACAACCAAACGACAAATTTCTTTGTTTCAACAACTTTTATAAAGAAACAACTTTTGCAAAACCTATGTGTTTCCTCATTCGAGGTCCATGTGATAATTGCTTACGTGCATATGTGTTTATGTGCTATTTTTTTTCCTATTAGATCGCATTCTTGTGTGGCTACTAACCATGCAAGTAAGTATCAGAAGCAGTGGTCGCTCCAACTGGGGGCTTCGCTCAAGTCTTCATTCTCCACAACGCAGCAGTATTTTGCAGTATCACTCAAGTTTTCATTCTCCCCAGCGCAGCAGTATTGCTCAAATCGTTATATCCAGCGCAACAGTATTTTGCAGTATTGCTCACTCAAGATTTCTCCCATGACGATCAAGATGTTCCTAATCGTCGATGTGTACCCCAGCGAGATTTCGTTGCCGTTTACAGCCCACGTATTTATCGGAAGCACGATCCGCTTGAGACCGACGCAAGCAGATTCAACCTCAAGTTTTTGCCAGAGTTCGCTTGAGACCGACCCAAGAAGATTCCCCAGCAGTTTCTACCGACGTCCTGCTACCCTTAATATTATTGTTTCCTCACGGAGTTTAGCAAAGGTGTCGTTCTCCAGAAGTTCCCAAACCAGAGCCTCCTTCCTTAGGTTTGTAAACCCAAAGTTAGGATTCATACCCTTAGATTCTTAGATCTCAAAATAGCTTCCCTTAGGTTCGTAAACCTGCAAGCTCTCATACCAAATGTCCGAAGGTTCATAAACCCATAAATCCTTTTGAAGTTCTCATACCTTTTTCTTTTTTTTTTCTTAGAAATCCTAGACGCATGCGTTCTAAATAAGAATCAGTAACCCAGTATAGTTCCTAAACTTAACCTTAGGATCCAAATTCCTCTTAAGTTCACAAGCCTTTAAGTTCCCATATCAGCCTGTCCTTTTAGGTTCATATACCCATCTTCATACACCCAGCTCTTTAGGTTCCCAAACTCCCCTAGAGTTCATACACTTCTACCCTTAGGATCATAATCCTTTAGGATCACTTTTTCTTAGAGTTCCTAAACCCAAACCTTGGTTACTCCTTAGGTTGAGCTTATATTTGGCCTCCTTCTCGTCGATGTTTTCCTTTAGGGCCCCACACCCTAGCACAATCCCTACATATCTCTTAGGTCTTAACCTTAACTCCTACGCTTAACCTTAGCTCCTACGCAACTCCGGAAACATCTCGAGAAAGAGGTCTCAGGTATGATTTCTTCTTACGGCTGGCAAGCTTCCTTACGTAGTCTAATGGACTTTAAACGACCCTCCCCGATAGTCGACAGACTCTAAAACGTTCTCGACGACAGGTCCTTGGCTCAGACCCCTTGAGCCACCTCGCGTTGCCATAGTCGTCAGGTTGTAATCTTCGATTGACCTGATGGCTATACTTTGACTTTCGCCTTGTCCAAGCCTCAGTCAAAGTGGGGGCTCTGTAGATACCTTGTTTCTACACCTCCCACGAACCACCCAGTGATGATTGGGCCGTATGTTTGGTACATGGAATGATTTATGACAGTCCATAAGTTTATCATCAAGTGATAGCTCAAATACTTGTGTCTACCCCTTGGTCGTCATCTACGCGCCGATACGGTCTTTTTGACAGTAATTAGAGTTCATTTGGAGTCCGGGTCAAAAACCGCTTCATTTTCTAAAAAACCGTTTAAAATGCCGAGTCAGAATGATCTAGAATATTCCAGATATTTATTCCATAATTTAATTTTATATCTTTTGGTAAAATATATCTCGTAAGTCATATTTTAAGAAATAAGGAAGTATAGATCTACCCCTGTTATCAAACTGTTTTTATGGATCAGCATCAACCAGACGTCGAGAATAAACGCAGCAGCTGCTGCGCCTCTTTGAAGGGTCGCAGCATCTGCTGCGCCTCTTCCAGAGGCTGCCGCTGCTTCTGATCTTCTTCTTCTTCCTCGGCTTTCTGTTGTTCTTTTTGTTCTTTTGTTTTATTTTCTTATTTTCTCTGTTTTCTTCGTACATAAATAAATTTTAATGTATTCCTTTTAATTATCACGTTTTTTCTACGGCTTAAATCCCTTATAATCAATATTTGCGGGTTTTCGTCACTAAATCAAACCCGTATTTTAGAAACTCGATTTGTTCATATCAAGTTTCTGGAATTCGACCTTTGTACATATTTCCTTTGTTTATTTCCAGTTTATCACATCCTTTCAAGTTAGTTTCCGTCTTCGTAAATAACCTAATTCGTCTTAATCCGTTTATAATTCGTTCTTAATTCGTTTTAATTAGTTTTAATTTGTGTTTATCGCTTTTATGACGTTTTTATATGCAAAGAATATGTTAAATAACCTTTACTTGAGTCAAATAATGATAATCAACCATTAAACATGCCAATGAATATTAACAAACCCGCGGTTCTGACTTCACAGCCAGAACTCAACTCTAGAACAGACGCAGCAATAGCTGCGCCTCTTCCAAGGGACGCAGCAATGTTGCGCCTGTTCTGGGATGAGTTCTGTCCATGAACTTCCGTTCTTGCTTTGACCTAATCCTTAATTACGTAATTAATTGACTATTAACCGTAATATCACTCTTGATCTGTCTTATTTTTGTTATTTTAATTTTCAACTCTTTTATTTTCCTTTCTTTTCTTCAAATCGTCCGTCTTGAGTATATTTTTGACGTAAATCATTAATCCATTGTAATTTTATTTATTGTAATTTTAATTATCGTTATTTATCATATTTATTATGTATGGTTTACTTATTTATGATTCACATGTAATTAATCTTAAATCCCAAACTCGACATTAATAAGTGCTAATTACTTTTCCACCGACATAGTTTAATTCACATGCTAGGATTAATCTATTGTTTGTTGCATTGCATACATATAATCTATGACATATCAAATATGTATAACTTCCCTAATCATTAGTATAGGCTGGATTAGGTGTTCAGTAAAAGGACTTCCTAATACGTACTCTCACCCCTTACTCCAGATCTTTGTGAACATCCATGTTCATTGGCATCCACGAGAGTCATTCTAGACATAGAATGCTAGGGTAATAACGAGTTCTTAGTGTTCATGTCATTACTTTGTGTCTTGACATGGCACGAGGTATTCGAACGGTTCCAATTTTGCATAAAAATTGGTGGCTACTCCACAAATGCAACGCTTGTCCCAAGCGCCTCCGTGGCCCATGTCCACAATATTGTTTATGCATATTTGGGTGTCTTTCCTCACTAATGCATTTATGAGTCGGTTAGTATGAATGTGGGATTGAATTGATGAATTTGGTCATATGTTAAGTGTTGTTCTTCCATTTGTCATGTATGGTTGTGTTTCTTTTGTGTTGGAGGTCTTTGGTGGTGGTACTTGATTATTGGGGAGACGTAAGACAGTTGGGAAACCATCTTGCACTCTGGTCACCCCTTGAAGTTTTCCACTCCAAGGGGGATTTGCACATTAATGACTTGAGTCACGGAGGGACTCGTGTGGTTGAGGCATGACGTCTGGCAGGGGATCCGGTTGGCTTCCGGACCCGGTACGTCTGGGTGTGTCCCGGTACCTTTGTGTGAGATAGGGTGTCGTGGGCGTGTCCTTGACGCCATTGGTTGTGGGTACGTCTGGCGTGTCCCGGTACCGGTAGGGTGATTGTGTAGTCGAGTCTCATTCACATGGTTATGTCATGTCTACACTTATCGAGTCGTGTTATATGTTACGTACTGAAACTAACGTTTCTTGTGTCTGTGTAATTGTCACCTATTTCCGGGGTGACCTGTGTCGATCCATATGATATTTCTGATCATATGGGGAGCAGTTGTTTACAGGTTAGCTTTGGTAGCATGCGGGAGACGGGACGAGCCGTGATGACAATTGAGTCAAGCATAGTTGACTAGATTATTTTAGTAGTCATGAGTTGTATAATTCATTTCATTTATTCTTTCATGTCTATGTAATCCACTAAATACTTATTTATGTTAATTTTTTCTCAATTGCGACTCCGATTTCACTATCTCGGGAAACCGAAAAGGTAACATCCTCCAATTACCTTGGCCGAGTAAGAAGGGGGTGTTCAAATAATACTTGTAACCGAGTATAATGATAATCTTACAATAAGATTGTACTAACCTATAAATAATAGCTAACTTTAACATATGCTTTTGACATTGTCTTTTCAATCCAAAGGCTTCAAAAAAGTGAAAGATATTTAATCATAATATATCCAAATAAATAGCTATGAAATTGGAATTGTTGCTTCCATACCTTCGTCCACCAACTTCAATGATAATTTGAGTAAAAATGCATGTACCACACCTGAAATAAGAAATACACCAAAATAAATAAAATAGTTATCAACAATTGAAATAATGAATTTGCCAAAACATATAAATAGAAATTATAAAGGTAGAAGAGGACGTGAATAAAATAAAAGCACTACTCTACAATGGCCATGAACAATAAGCTCCTTATATAAATAACCATAAGTAGAATTCAATTGCTAACCAAATTCTTTATATGACTAGGTATAAAAGTTTACAGCAAATAAGATTTGAACTCCTAAACTATAAAGTTTTATTTATTAAAGCAATATCTATCTCTTAGTTATATTGATTTTTATTTATTAATTTATTTGATATAAGTGTTTTGAAAAAGTTAGAGACTACCACATGCTCCGAAAAAAAGCCTCTTTTATAGATATACATTGATTGATTGATTGATTGATTGGTGTATGTAAAACTTGTTAAGCATTTTGTTAAGTTAAATTAATTGAGTCCAATAGAATATTATTATTATTATTATTGTTGTTGTTGTTGTTGTTGTTGTTGTTGTTGTTGTTGTTGTTGTTGTTGTTGTTGTTGTTGTTGTTGTTGTTGTTGTTGTTGTTGTTGTTGTTGTTGTTGTTGCTTGTTGTATTATTATTGTTGTTGTTCTTATTGTTGTTGTTGTTGTTGTTGTTGTTGTTGTTGTTGTTGTTGTTGTTGTTGTTGTTGTTGTTGTTGTTGTTGTTGTTGTTGTTGTTGTTGTTGTTGTGGTTGTTGTTGTTGTGGTTGTTGTTGTTGTTGTTGTTGTTGTTGTTGTTGTTGTTGTTGTTGTTGTTGTTGTTGTTGTTGTTGTTGTTGTTGTTGTTGTTGTTGTTGTTGTTGTTGTTGTTGTTGTTGTTGTTGTTGTTGTTGTTGTTGTTGTTGTTGTTGTTGTTATTGTTATTATTATTCTTGTTATTGTTGTTGTTATTGTTATTCTTGTTATTGTTGTTGTTATTGTTATTGTTGTTATTGTTGTTGTTATTGTTGTTGTTGTTGTTGTTGTTGTTGTTGTTGTTGTTGTTGTTGTTGTTGTTGTTGTTGTTGTTGTTGTTGTTGTTGTTGTTGTTGTTGTTGTTGTTGTTGTTCTTATTATTATTATTATTATTATTATTATTTTTTTATATTATTATTATAAAATGCGCGCAGCTTTCATTATAATAAAATTAAAAGGTTTACATGAAATTGGTGGGGAGCCGAGAGACAATCTGGGCTCCCACACCCTTAGCAATAGTAAAGCTAATACGAGTAAAAATGTAAGCGGCTACCCGAGCCCCAGCATCCTGAGATACCGAGAATTTCTGGATCCGCTTGAGTAAGGCAACAGCATCCGAACCCAGCTCCCCAAGTGAAGAGAAAGAGAAGGGAAGGAAACCATAACCAGCTGTCGCGCACAAATCCCCATACTTAGCACACTTTCGCTGAGCAGCATCAGCGACAACCCGGCCCGGCACAAAATCTGCCATCCCAGTCTGAGTCAAAGGAGAAGACCCTGTTAAGTCAACGCACACATCACGCCCTCTGTCCTAAGAATAAAGCAGCAAATCCGCTGGACGAAGAGAGCCACCATGCCCGTCAACCAAACCGATATCAACCTCTTTCCCCGCAGAAATACTAGATCTATAGCAGATGTCGAATAGAGTGTCACGGACGAGGTTGTGCCGATGTTTAACGCCCACAGTACTAGTACAAGAAAGAACGTGGTCCCCGAAAACATCATCAGCAAAAAACCCGAGAGCAAGCATGACATGGCCTAGATACCGTGAATAACGGAACACCCAGACGATACCCAAGCACACAACGGTAAGTCCTCCCGTTCATAGTCTGACCCAACCCCGAGATAGGAACCGCACGCAACCAATCAGAGGAGTGGGAACCCTGCTGAGACTGCCACAAAGCAAGCTGGCGTGGTGTCAAAAAGAAAATAAACTCTGAAGCAGCAGCAACCGTCGCGAAATAAATGTCTGCCAATTTCTTCATAAGTTTGGGGGCAGCAATTTCACTAAGGTTACCTAAGATAGCAGAACCTGTAAACGTAGAAAACACACGTGCATCATCGTCCAAAGCAGGGCCAGCAGCTACAATACCAGAAGGTCCGAGGAGCTTAGCCTGCAAATCAGCAGACTGCAAACGGGACGCAATAAAACCATAGTGTAAAACATCTCCCGCCGTATAGACACCAAGATGAAAAGGGAATGTAACAAGGCGCCACTGCCAATCCCCAAATCCCGGGCCAGATGCGGTGACAATACGTTCCAAGCTGGAATGAAGAGCAGCATCGAAAGGAACATGGACCGACCCAAAAACACTGGGGGAGAAAGTATGAAGCGAGAAATAGAGCTTAGAAATACCAGTACAAGCTCTAAGCAGAAGCAACTCACATTGCGGGTCCTCAATCCTCGCAACCAAGTCACTCTCTTCGTCACAATCTCACTGCCAAAACCAGGACAAGTACTGACAGGTCCTCCCAAAACTGTAACACCACGCATGGGCCGAGCAATAGAAGGGGGAAAACCCCGGGAAGCCGACTCCGAGGATCCTCAACAGGCCAAAAGACCTCCGTCTTGAAGACATTAAGATGCAGTCCAAAACGAGGGCCATCAGCTATAATCAAATCCAAAACCCTTCCCACCTCCAAAGTGTTCCCAACGATGGTGCCATCATCCAAGTACCATGCCTGCAAAGTAAGGTCAAAAGAGTCCCGGATTTTGCACACCAAGGGATGCAAAACCAAAGCGAAAAGCAAAGGACGCAAGGGATCACCCTGCTGGACACCCTGACAAGACCACAAGTAATGCTTCCCATAAAAAAGACGGGCAGGGCTGGAGTAACAGAACTCCACCCAACGGGAAAGAACCGGGCAACGACGGCGGACTTCCTGAAGCATGGTCGTACGATCAACAAGGTTGAAAGCATTCTGGAAATGAACCAGCAACATAGAAAGTCCCACCTCAGCACCCCGAGCCTCAATGAGCTGATCAAGGCATGCAAGATAGCCTCTCCTCCACCGGACACACCCACCCCAAACTGAAAACCAGCAAAGTAAGAAGACAAAAAAGGACCAACCAGAAAAGCACCAACCTTAGAGATAAGCTGTCTCCAGACAGTGCCAACAGCAATAGGACGAACACCACCACCCGGTTTAACAAGCGGCGTGAGAGGGGCGCTGGCAATGTACTCACCCAGAGCTTGAGGACACCGACCCTCAAGAAAAAGATTAACCACCCTAGTAATAGAAATGATCAAATCATCAGAGATAGCCACAGCAGCGCCACTCAAACAGTCCATAAGGTGCTGGGCACAAAACCCATCCCTCCCACAAGAAGTACCACGTGGGAAGCTCCGAATCATATCCAAAACCACTGTCGAAGAGGCAACCAGAGGATGATGATCCCCAGACAAAGGAGGCAATGAAGGAGGTGGGGCAGCAAGATGCTTCTCACGCAAGGCCACAAGAGTGGCATCGGAGTAGGGGGCGACCCTAGAGGAAGAAAGCACCCGAACAACAGCAGTATAGTGACAATCACCAATCTTCCGCCGACATTGACGGAGGTTAAGCTCACTCAAATCAAGATCCTCCTCCATATGAAACGAAGAAGGACCCTCATCCAAACACTCCTGTAACAACTGCACCCCCCCCCCCCTCGGATGTCCCCCAAGCAAGAATAGCCCTGGGAATACTCTCCTCCTGACGCTGGCGCCGAATAACAGTCCTACACTCGAGATTACTCCTAGGAGCGAAGGTCTTAAGCAGACAAAGAGGCAAAACAAGCAAACGAATCCAGCGGGAAAGGTCACCAAGGGAATCAGCCACACCATCTAAAACTCCTTTCAAAGCCCGAGCATACCCAAGATGACACTTAGGAAGAATAGATTTGACAGTGCGAAGGCCCAACGACAACAAACGATCAAGCAAAGATATAGACCACTGAACAAGCCCAACACCAACATCAGATGAAGAAACCGAAGGAGAAGGAGCCAATGGTCTCGGGATACCGTAAATATAAAAGCTGTAGAGGCCATCAACACACTCAGGAGGCGCCAAAATATCCTCCCGACTATGCCGACATCTAGAGCAAGTGGTACGGGTTTTAAAGCACACCCCACACAACCAGAGCCCCATCCGCTTCAAAGTAATCTCGGCATTAGAAAAAACTGCCAGACTATCAAGAAGAGTTTGAAGCGTAAGGTCTAAAGCACCATCATGACAATGTCGGACCTGAAAATGTTTCTGCCATGCAGCCTTAGTAAGGCCTTTACCAAAACCATCCGGACACGCATGAAGACTCGAAAAAGGAAATTGAAACCGTACAAGTTCAGGCATTAAGGAAGAAAGAACCCCACCACCTACCTACACGGTAACCGATCAGCTAGCAAACAGCCGTGACAGGTAGCAAGCGCATGTAGATGACTGGAGAAGACACAAACCCCAACCACACCACACACACGGCTTTCCCTAAACACCCAAGCCACAACACAAGGGTTGGCAATGTACTGCCACTGAACGACCACAGAGAGCCACGGGAAGCAGCAAACGCCGACAAGACCAGTAACAAGGCAGCAAGAAGCAGAACACCGGCTGAAAATGTAAAAATAAACAAAACCGAGAAAAAGAAAGAAGAGGAAGAAACCAGACTGGAGGGCAAAGTGCTGCAGCAACTGTCGACGACAAGGGGAGAAACTAGGCAGCAGAGGGTCACTCCAACGTGATCAGAAGACCTAAACCACCCCTAAACCGAAAACAGTCGAAAACCCGAAAACCCGCACTCTAAAATCGCAGTCCCTGAAAGATAACGACAACACAACTGTCCGATGAAGGACACCGGAGCCAAGTTGTTGATGACGGAAAAGGCGACCCAGATTGACGGTAACGGACGCCGGTAGCAACACGAACCCTAAAACCAGTCGAACCCTAAATGATAAAAAAAAGAAGAAGAAGCCCTAATGGAAAAACAGACGAAGAACATCACGAAAAGGGGGAAAGTCAATGACGCCGGCGTCGCGAGGAGGCCGACGGTGATAGGTGGCCGGCAGCGACGTGAGGTGGCCGCTCAACCTGACGAAAATCAAAGATCGCCTCTCCCTGTCTCTCTATTATTATTATTATTATTATTATTGTTATTATTGTTGTTATTATTATTATTATTATTATTATTATTATTATTATTATTATTATTATTATTATTATTTTTATTTTTATTATTATTATTATTATTATTATTATTATTATTATTATTATTATTATTATTATTATTATTATTATTATTATTATTATTATTATTATTATTATTATTATTATTATTATTATTATTATTATTATTATTATTATTATTATTATTATTATTATTATTATTATTATTATTATTATTATTATTATTATTATTATTATTATTATTATTATTATTATTATTATTATTATTATTATTATTATTATTATTATTATTATTATTATTATTATTATTATTATTATTATTATTATTATTATTATTATTATTATTATTATTATTATTATTATTATTATTATTATTATTATTATTATTATTATTATTATTATTTTGCATGAAATTATACCTGTTCCATTCATCCATCAAATGGGTAAATTAGGTAATCTTACAAAGGATAACCACCCCAAAGCTAAACTAACTTCCAGCCATTAAGACCATCAACTATATCCAAGTTACTGCCTTTCGATGCACAATCCTGTGGACATGGGCCACGTCTCGGTTTGTGGATGTGGGGCCACCTACCGATCTGCGGTCACGGGCCACCTGCACGCCAAGCCAATCTGTTGGACGCACAACGGTCTTTTGAAAGCCACGCTCGGCGGCGTAAAAATGCTTTCGACCAGATCGTTTTAGATCGGTCGGTTTCGTCTCGGTAAGGGTCTCGAAACAATTAGAGATTTCGGAGTCGCCACCAAGCATTTGTGGGATGCTTGGAACCCGTTCGAATTCTACTTTATACCTCGGTCAAATCGAAGCACAAAGCGGCGTTTGACATAGGTACTAAAGATAAGGAAATCGTCCCTCTTTAGCATCCTATCTCTAGAATGACTCTCGTACGCCTTGGATAAAGTCGTCCACTATCCAAAGTTTCTGAGTAAGAGGTGAAGGTACGTATTGGGAAGCCCTTTAATCACACACCCAATCCCGCCCACGGTAGCGGCCTCTACTGATCGATCTTGGTTGGTTGAATGCAGAAGTTGATAAAACGGTTTAAATGCATGAATGCACATCCAATAATTTAAACCTAACATGTGAGAGCTTTCTAAGTCGGTTGATTTAATCCAAGTACCAAGTATAAGATGTCGAGTTGTATTAATGATTGATTTGCATACAAGACGGAAATTAAACATCCATTTACCGTATTAGGTAAAGGGTGCATAATGTGATCCATTTGTCTTAGTAAGGCATTTCGCAAATGTAACGCCCCGTAATTTCGGACCGTTAATATATTTCGGAAATAATTTATTAATCAAATAAAATTTGATAATAATGTATTTAAAGTAAAAATAATTCAAAGAAATATAATTTTATTATATTTTGAGGTAAAGTATTTATTTTGATAGTTTCGAGATGTTTAAAAATAGTTTAAACCGTGTAAAACTTTTTATTTCGAAATAAGGGCGTATCGGGGGGAAAATGACAATTCTTTTGAACATTGGGTAAACGAATTTGGAAATGGGTCGTATGAATACTCAATTTTCTTGTAATCTCGTGTTTAAGAACTTTGGTCTTGACGGAATTTGCGTTTGACTTACGGTTTTAATTATTATCGAAACGAGTCAAAACCGACTCGAAAAATCCCGACTCAAACCCGACTCCCTCCTTTCCTTTCTTCCTTTCCCGCGGACCAACCCCCATTCCCCTTTCTTTTTCTGATTTTTGTTGTTCTTTGTCTATCTTCATCTTCTAAAAACACTCCATCACCTAAAAACCACCATTTTACTACAAATTCAAGCCAAAATCGCCCTAATTTCTTCATTTCTTATCGGATTTTCACGAAATTTACATTTCCGGAATCCCCTCGTCGCGATCTACAACTTGGTATAATTTAATTTCAGTTTTCTTGAAGTTGTTTTAAGACGAATTTTCGGTAAATTCGGTTTTATGTACTTATTATTGTGTTTTAATTGTTTATTTAGGTGAACAATTGGAGGACGAGTTTGGGGACTCGTATATTGTTGAAGATAGCGGCTAGTTGTTGTTAGGATTTGGGTTTTTGAGGTGCTAATTGCTCATTTTCTAGCTTAAGGTAACATATTTCGAGTTACTCGACGAAAGATCGTCACATGCTTTGATTTTTGGATGTTTGGTGATTTTTGTTTGAATAGTAGTTTTCACATGTTAAAATTTGTTGCATGCATGCTTAATTTATGCCTTTTGTTAGTTTAAATTAACAAAGTTGAATTGGGAACGATTAATTAGTGTTCAGACGGTCTTTTACTAAACAAAAATGGAAAAATGGTGGTGTAGGGGTGACGGCCAGCGGCAGCCCACGGCGACCACGGCCGCCTTGGGGTTGGCCCGGGTTGGTCCGTGTTTGTTTCGCGGTTTTTCGTACAATATTGGTCATTTCGGATTAATTAATGTTAGAGTTGTATAAGTCACATATGGGTACACTTTTAAATTGAACCATACTAGTAGTAGAAATTATTCTTATATTGGTAGTTAGCATGTGTTAGTATAGGTTATAAAATGAAATGGTAATAAAATGGCTTAAAATGAATAATGTTAGTAGTAAAGATAATGAGGTTGGTAAAATTAAGGTTATATTGATAATTATCACATGTTAGGATAGTTTATAAGTTGAAATTGTAATGATTAGGCTCAAGGTAAATTTTATAGCAATAATTGCCATGTTTTGATGATTGTGCCGAAAACTGAGCCTTAGTCCCTTTGATCGATGCGATGTCGATTAATTGAGTGATTGGTCACCATAATTTGACCCGTACTGTCCGCAGGGTGGGGTTGCGGGTAAAAATTCGGTTGAATGATTTAGATAATCGGCCTTTTTCTTGTTTTAGGCCATTTTTCAAGCTTTAGTTCACATGTATAGCTTATTGAATTTAATAGTATCTTGTATTGTAGAAATGGCCCTAGTTTCCCCTAAAGCCTTTAATATTGTTAAAATTGCTAGAATTAGAAATTAGTATTGAATACTTATTGAGGATATTGTTGGGTTGTTTCTTTGAATAGACATTTATATAGCCTTTCACATGATAGAATGTTAGCATTTAGGTTGGTAAGTTGGACTTTTTGTCCTCTTATGGTTAAGTGGGTGTCTTACTTGACTTGTGTAGTGAGTCTTGTGTGGTGTGGGCTAAAGTATTCAAGCTGGGACTAGCTGGGACTAGGTCCTAGGTGAGTATTTCGGCCTTCATCATAGATAGGTCTTTATAGTCTTTGACGAGTATATGTTCACTGCTTGATAGCCTTTGTGTTCCTGACTAATGGATTTATATCCAAGTTGGGGCATGACCTCAGTTACTTATTTTGATAGTAAGTGGTCAGCTTAAGTACTAGCCAACCCTTTGGTGGACTCCTTAGGGTACTCACTTTGTTTTAGAAAAATTGTGGGTCTTGGGTGCGGTGGTGTGTATCCCGCATGTCTAGGTCTGTGCAGATTTTAGGCTAGGGTTGTGTTGTCTCTTGGCCATGTTTTATTAATATTAACCGCTGAGCCAAGATACCGGTTCGATTACCTTCCCTACCTCGTGGTATAGACTCGAGTTACAAAGTGACTATTGACCGTACTAAGAACTTATGCCTGTCTTTGATATATTGCCCTTTCTTGTATGGTGACTTTATGAACTGTAATAGGTGAGATGTAAGCCGGTTACAGTTGATAAAGTTTGGATTACTATTTGTTATATGATTCACATGATAGTTTAGTTTGGTCAGTTTAGGGGTCATAGGTTAGATTACATGATAATTACATTGTTTATCATTTTGTTTACATGTTTTACTACATGTTACATTAATTATGACGATTCGTGGCTGGGAGGACTCGAAGTTACTCCCCACTGAATTGTGGCTTTCGTGTTTGTATAAAATGCGATTGACAGGTACTTGATGCTTAGTTGGGGTCACAGACGAGCTAGTGAGCAAGGAACCTTGGACCTAGTTTGGCTTTCTTTTGTAGAAACCTTTTATCTTTTGGTTATGTATATAACCTTTTATCTTTTGGTTTTGTATATAATTTGAAGGGACATATGTCTCCCTTTTCTATTTTTGGTTTGTATCATTCTATTTTCTTATTTAGCTATGGCATGTAAAGTAGTTCATTAGCATTGCAGGTTTTGGCACCCGTCTCTTGGGAATGTTGGAAATGTTGTGATTGGTTTAGAAAATTTTTTGAAATTACAGGTTTTTGGCTAGTTGAACCAATTACAAACATATCCTACCAGTTTTTCTGTAGAATTTACGTAATTAATTAAGGCTAGATTTAAGGGTGTCACAGTTGGTATCGGAGCCTATTGCTCCCGACGCACGTTTGTGCACCCCACTTAAAATCACTTGACCTTTAAATAATAAACTTGAGAGATGGGTAGGATGGGTAGATTTAGGATTTTATGTGGTAGTCTGTTTGTGATTGCTAATTGTTAGGTACTAATTGATTTTCTCTTTTGTAAGATGGCTCTCCAATAGATGTAGATAATGCAATCTTACCTTAGTCTTCCAATCTCGTTGTTTATTCGTCTTTCAAATTCCTCTTCTCTCGCCTTGGTAACTACCTTTCAATTCTTTCTCCCGATTCATTTTAGGTTCGTTTTCTTCTTATAATAAAGTCCATGTGGACACCTTCCTTTTATTCCGCAGGATACTTCCCTTGTTCAAGAGAACCCGGTTTTGAGAGAATGTATCATTGGAGGGCGTGAAAGAGTTGAGAAATTGATTGTTTAAGGTTTGAGTTGTATAGGAGAATATAACTTGGGATCCTTTGGTTAATCTTGTTAGTTGTGCTTAATGTGAGAGTTTAGCGAGTTGAGAAACACCTTGGGATTTATGTCTTTTGAGAGCTTGTTTGTTATAGGTGATTGAGCGTGGGTACTACCTTAGCACATAAGTTGAAATGAACCTAAGCTACTTCATTTGAGAGTCTCGATGTTTCTTATGGAGAATTAAAGGAATGTTAGTTAGCCCCAATCTTGGTAGGCCTTGAAAGGAATACAATAGGATATGGACGTTGCTTAATGGATTGGTATCATACTTTGGAAATAGTTAGTTTGTTAAACCTTTTGAGTTGACCAAATCTAGTATAGAGTAGCCCTTATTGACCTTATTAATCATATCTGAATTTGGGAATTTTGGTGGAAAGTTGTTCAATGTAGTTCGTGAGTTCAAAGATGCGATTCTAATTTATGGTATCGGAGACTTGAAGTACAAAGTGGTGAGATGATAGTGTAAACAAGCCATGGTACTTGGGGATGACTTAGCAAGTGAAGTTCGATGACGAGAATTGTAAAAGAGATACCTTGGGACTTGAATAGTAACAAATGAATTTGTGTGGTGAATTGATTTTGGCTCTTAGAACCAATTGAGTCGAGGAATACCTACCATTGTGGAGTCCTTGTTAGTCCTATAATTTGGTAGACTTTTGGGGCTTTGTTGAGCACATTAGTGATGTAACCTTATCATGTCGATCATAAGCTTGGATGAGTGTTTGGTAAGCGGTAACCCTTTCATTGTGCCGCTTCTATTCTCCTTTCCTTCTCTTTAGCATTTGTTGAACCCTGTTTTTATGCTGAAGTTTACGTATCTTCTTCTTGCTCGAAATATCTTCTTAACTCGAGTACCTCTTATTTCTGTCAACCGTTATTTTTACGGTCCGACTCCTTTGTTTCCTAACTTGTCATACTCATGCATCCTTCGAAAATATTTTACCGTTCCTCTATTCCGTTATAACTCCTTATCTACTTAGTATAGTTGGTACCTTGTTGACCATGTTTACAGAGTTAGTGGGATGTGATTTGAGGATTTTTGTATTTTGATTTTTGTTGGGAATTAGTGTAGGAGTTTGTGTCTGTATTTGACCATGTGATATGAGAGCTAGATTTTTGATGGAATTCTTATGATGGCAATGTTGTAGTCTCCTTGCGAGTTAAGGTTCGCGTGTTTTGGTGGTATAAGACCCACTTTGGTTTCAATTTGATGATGAGACTAATGGTATTAGTTTACCTGGGTGGAGTATTTCTATGGTTATTTTGGATTTGTTTTGGGCATTGTCGTTCGGGGATTGTCGTTTGTCATTTGATCCTTACTTTACGGAATTGGGGATTGATAGTTAAGTCTGTGGTTTGTTATTCTAAATTTGGACCTTATATTTAATCCTTTGAGGAATCTTTCTATTGGAATTGGAATATTGTTGGGAAGTAGGATAGTGAACCTTGAGTAAACCGATCAGATGATTTGTGTGATGAACCCATTTATCTTATAGTTAGTGCTAATTATGGATTGGATAGTGCAACTTGTTGCTTGTAGGTTGGGTTCAAGCATGAATGTGTTTTGGGAATATTGAATCTTGGTAAGGGTATAATATTGTTACTATTTTCGACTTTGGATTTTGATTTGGTTCGGTGGAGGATATTGGTGGAAACATTTTGATTGGGAAATGGTTGAGTTAATTGTAGAGGATAGGATTGTCTCAAGGATTAACTTATGCGTAGACTTGTCGATGAGTGGTTCAGATGGCTCTTTGGATTAGTGTGGCCTCTGGTTGTTGCCATGTTGATGTTCAGAGGACCTAGTAGGATGACTCTGTGGTTGGAAAATTGAGTGAACCTTTCTCGATGTACCTATCTTCCTAATTCCGATCTCCGACAATTGTCATTCTTGCTATTCTGGCTTGTTTCGTTGTGTTCACCTTTATGGAACTCATTTGACCTCTTGAGTAAAGCGTCTTGTTCGTTGACATCTTTATTGACTTCATCCAAAAATTCCACCTTTAAAAGTTCAATTCCTTCTTGTCTGTTGGGTGTGAGTTCCCTATCGCGACTTGCACTTCTCGTTCCCGAGTTGTTTTCCATCTTGCATAGATTCTATATAGTATGAGTAAACTTTTGGTTCATTTACTTGGAGTAAATTTACAAATTGACCTTTTTCTATAACATTTGAAAATGATTTCTCACTCTCTTTCAACCCTAGTGTTCGATTGGATATCTAAGCTATTTCTCGTTTTGTGTAATGATTCCTTTTCTTACTCTTTTTCCGAGTTACTAAGCCTTATTTAATCATAATTAGTAAAGATAGTATTCTTACTATAGAACTTTAAGCTAAAATTTTGAAAATACTTATATGATTTTTAATGGTTTTAACATTTATGAGTGTTTAATCTCGTTGTTGGTGACGTCCCAATAATGGGTTTTCTCATTTATTGGTGTGGAAATATTTTCATATCTTGATATGAATGTGGATGTTCTTGTCTGATCAACGAGAGTATCACCGTTTCATTGAAAAGATACCTATATTTTCTTATAACTATAATTTCTCCTTCTAAGTTTCGAGGGCGAAACTTTTTAAAAGGAGGGGTGATTGTAACGCCCCGTAATTTCGGACCGTTAATATATTTCGGAAATAATTTATTAATCAAATAAAATTTGATAATAATGTATTTAAAGTAAAAATAATTCAAAGAAATATAATTTTATTATATTTTGAGGTAAAGTATTTATTTTGATAGTTTCGAGATGTTTAAAAATAGTTTAAACCGTGTAAAACTTTTTATTTCGAAATAAGGGCGTATCGGGGGGAAAATGACAATTCTTTTGAACATTGGGTAAACGAATTTGGAAATGGGTCGTATGAATACTCAATTTTCTTGTAATCTCGTGTTTAAGAACTTTGGTCTTGACGGAATTTGCGTTTGACTTACGGTTTTAATTATTATCGAAACGAGTCAAACCGACTCGAAAAATCCCGACTCAAACCCGACTCCCTCCTTTCCTTTCTTCCTTTCCCTTTCCCCGCGGACCAACCCCCATTCCCCTTTCTTTTTCTGATTTTTGTTGTTCTTGGTCTATCTTCATCTTCTAAAAACACTCCATCACCTAAAAACCACCATTTTACTACAAATTCAAGCCAAAATCGCCCTAATTTCTTCATTTCTTATCGGATTTTCACGAAATTTACATTTCCGGAATCCCCTCGTCGCGATCTACAACTTGGTATAATTTAATTTCAGTTTTCTTGAAGTTGTTTTAAGACGAATTTTCGGTAAATTCGGTTTTATGTACTTATTATTGTGTTTTAATTGTTTATTTAGGTGAAGAATTGGAGGACGAGTTTGGGGACTCGTATATTGTTGAAGATAGCGGCTAGTTGTTGTTAGGATTTGGGTTTTTGAGGTGCTAATTGCTCATTTTCTAGCTTAAGGTAACATATTTCGAGTTACTCGACGAAAGATCGTCACATGCTTTGATTTTTGGATGTTTGGTGATTTTTGTTTGAATAGTAGTTTTCACATGTTAAAATTTGTTGCATGCATGCTTAATTTATGCCTTTTGTTAGTTTAAATTAACAAAGTTGAATTGGGAACGATTAATTAGTGTTCAGACGGTCTTTTACTAAATAAAAATGGAAAAATGGTGGTGTAGGGGTGACGGCCAGCAGCCGGCAGGCCCACGGCAGCCCACGGCCGGCCTTGGGGTTGGCCCGGGTTGGTCCGTGTTTGTTTCGCGGTTTTTCGTACAATATTGGTCATTTCGGATTAATTAATGTTAGAGTTGTATAAGTCACATATGGGTACACTTTTAAATTGAACCATACTAGTAGTAGAAATTATTCTTATATTGGTAGTTAGCATGTGTTAGTATAGGTTATAAAATGAAATGTTAATAAAATGGCTTAAAATGAATAATGTTAGTAGTAAAGATAATGAGGTTGGTAAAATTAAGGTTATATTGATAATTATCACATGTTAGGATAGTTTATAAGTTGAAATTGTAATGATTAGGCTCAAGGTAAATTTTATAGCAATAATTGCCATGTTTTGATGATTGTCTTAAAACGAGCCTTAGTCCCTTTGACTGATGCGATGTCGATTAATTGAGTGATTGGTCAACCGCAATTTGACCCGCACTCCGCAGGTAATCAGTTGCGGGTAAAAATTCGGTTGAATGATTTAGATAATCGGCCTTTTTCTTGTTTTAGGCCATTTATCAAGCTTTAGTTCACATGTATAGCTTATTGAATTTAATAGTATCTTGTATTGTAGAAATGGCCCTAGTTTCCCCTAAAGCCTTTAATATTGTTAAAATTGCTAGAATTAGAAATTAGTATTGAATACTAATTGAGGATATTGTTGGGTTGTTTGCTGAATAGACATTTATATAGCCTTTCACATGATAGAATGTTAGCATTTAGGTTGGTAAGTTGGACTTTTTGTCCTCTTATGGTTAAGTGGGTGTCTTACTTGACTTGTGTGGTGAGTCTTGTGTGGTGTGGGCTAAAGTATTCAAGCTGGGACTAGCTGGGACTAGGTCCTAGGTGAGTATTTCGGCCTTCATCATAGATAGGTCTTTATAGTCTTTGACGAGTATATGTTCACTGCTTGATAGCCTTTGTGTTCCTGACTAATGGATTTATATCCAAGTTGGGGCATGACCTCAGTTACTTATTTTGATAGTAAGTGGTCAGCTTAAGTACTAGCCAACCCTTTGGTGGACTCCTTAGGGTACTCACTTTGTTTTAGAAAAATTGTGGGTCTTGGGTGCGGTGGTGTGTATCCGCATGTCTAGGTCTGCGCAGATTTTAGGCTAGGGTTGTGTTGTCTCTTGGCCATGTTTTATTAATATTAACCGTTGAGCCAAGATACCGGTTCGATTACCTTCCCTACCTCGTGGTATAGACTCGAGTTACAAAGTGACTATTGACCGTACTAAGAACTTATGCCTGTCTTTGATATATTGTCCTTTCTTGTATGGTGACTTTATGAACTGTAATAGGTGAGATGTAAGCGGTTCTGATTGATAAAGTTTGGATTACTATTTGTTATATGATTCACATGATAGTTTAGTTTGGTCAGTTTAGGGGTCATAGGTTAGATTACATGATAATTACATTGTTTATCATTTTGTTTACATGTTTTACTACATGTTACATTAATTATGACGATTCGTGGCTGGGAGGACTCGAAGTTACTCCCCACTGAATTGTGGCTTTCGTGTTTGTATAAAATGCGATTGACAGGTACTTGATGCTTAGTTGGGGTCACAGACGAGCTAGTGAGCAAGGAACCTTGGACCTAGTTTGACTTTCTTTTGTAGAAACCTTTTATCTTTTGGTTATGTATATAACCTTTTATCTTTTGGTTTTGTATATAATTTGAAGGGACATATGTCTCCCTTTTCTATTTTTGGTTTGTATCATTCTATTTTCTTATTTAGCTATGGCATGTAAAGTAGTTCATTAGCATTGCAGGTTTTGGCACCCGTCTCTTGGGAATGTTGGAAATGTTGTGATTGGTTTAGAAATTTTTTTGAAATTACAGGTTTTTGGCTAGTTGAACCAATTACAAACATATCCTACCAGTTTTTCTGTAGAACTTACGTAATTAATTAAGGCTAGATTTAAGGGTGTCACAGCAAATGTGATTTTGAATAAACAAATAGTCATCTGATCCGTCTTATATCCGGGATAACCGGAGTCGGGATCGTCCTAGACTAATGCTGGAAAGGGAACAGGCCCTGTACCAGACGGCTATATGAGGCGCGAGCCAGCCGGCGATACAAGGGGCCTCCCCTGGTTCTGAAAATGAGAAAGAAAAGGCCTGCTTGAGGCGCGGGTCAGCCTACGGTTATATGCCGTTTTCTGACCTTTTGAAAACGTTATAAAACGCGTTGAGAAATGGGTATTTGAACCCGATTTGGTTTGAAAGGGTCGTTTAGACCGCATTTGTTGATTTGAAGAACTAGACTCGAATAATCATCATTATTTTGATAATATTCGGTGCCGGGTTTGACTTGACAAGCTTGACATGAATAGTTTTGAAAATAATTATGAACTAATTGTTTTAAGTTCATTTGAATATAATTAGCCGATACTCATCATCGTACCCGGGTTAAAATCCTGCATGGTATGTAGAACCAAGGATGACTTTGTGTTGGTGACTAATATGTTTATTTTGGAAATGTAAAGAAATGATGAAAGGCTTTAAAATACCTCCCAAAATGTAAAGAAATGAAATAAAAGGTTTTAAATACCTTTTAAATGTCATTAACCAAATATTATCAGCGAAACACGGATTTAACCGTCATGGTATGAGGAACCAAGGGTGAAAAATGTTTTATGGTTAAAACAAATGAAATAAAATAAAAAGGGTTTGAAATTATTTGAAATGGTAAAAACCGATTACAAATACGAAAATGAATTAAAGGGGAAAGACGAGAACAAACACGGTTGATCTCTGACCTGAACACCCCATTTAGGCGCGGGTAAGCCTGCAACCTAAGGGGCTTCTGTCTCAAGCCAAAAATCAGTTTTGGCTCGTTTATGCCATGTTTCGGTTCATGTTATGCACGTTTTAGCATGTTATAGTCATGAAACAAATGAAAACATGATAAAAAGAGGATTTTTACACCCTCATACTTACATGTTTGGTTATGGCGAGTGACCGACGTAAGTGTAACAACTCGTTTGGTCGGAAAAAACTCGGTTTAAAACCGTTTTGGTAATTAAAAAGAGTGTTTTAAGATTAGTGACGGTGTAGTGGTCGAAGTGGTCGGTCAAGTGATTTAATGCACGATGACGGTACCAAACAATGTGTAAGGCTTGTATTTACGATCGGTAGGTCGTAAATACGCGTCGGATTGTGACTTAAGAAGTCGAGCCGAGAATTTTAAGGGAGAAAAGAGGGGGCGGACGCTCGCGTAAGTCTCAAATGGGGGGCATTTGAGGGGTATTTATAGGGAAATGAGTGGTTGTGTGGGTTTTGAGCGACGTGGCCACCTGGGCTGCTCAAAGAGGCGCGAGCCACGTCGCGGGTCTTCGAGGTGTCTTGTCGCTTTCACACAAGAGCAATCATGATTTGTTCTATCCTAGGTTTGTAGTCATATGTTTGGTACTTGACCAAACATAAATCCGGGAAAACTTATGGTAGAAGGTTTGAAATGTTTTGTTTTTGGTGGTTGACTCGGTTTGACTCGTTGTTGGAGTCGGGATTTG